>NC_080196.1:28055000-28358333 GCF_030028045.1 Hippopotamus amphibius kiboko | reverse complement strand
CTCCACCACCACTTATTTATTTATTTATTTATGTATTCTTTTGCTTTTGCTCTGTTTATCTTTGTTTTTGGACAGTTTCAGGTTTTATGTTTTCAAGTTCACTGATTTTTATATTTCTGCAGTGTTTAGTGAGATGAATACCCCTTCCAGTATATTTTTTTCTTTCAGATATTGTATTTTTCCCCTCTTCAAGTGCCATTTGGGCCTTTTCTTAATAACTTGCATTACTTTCTTCATTATATTCATAGCTCCCTTTACCTTTTGAACATATTGAACATATGTGTTATAACTTTTGTAATGCATTTTTCTGATAATTTTCTTATATATGTAATCTCAGTTTTTTAAAAAATTGATTATTCTTTAAGTTATGGTTCATACTTTCCTCTGACAGTATTATCTGCTGAGCCTGACAGTAGCTGTCCCCTGTAGTGCTGGGCAATGCCCATGTTTCTCTCCTAGGCAGGTCTATCAATTCCAAGTGCCATTGTAATAATTTTTACCCAAGGCTTGCCTTCTTAATCCCTAACCTTTCCCCAAGGAGTATGTTGTTTCCTCTGTTTAAAAAGTTACAAAAATAAATCTTAAAGTTAGTTTTTAACTCTTATTAGGGTGGGTCCAGAAGAGCTTTTACTATAAACTAATATAACCCTACTACTAAAATGATATCACTTTGATGGCTCTAATCAATGACCCATGGCTTTAGGAATACTTTTCTCTGCAGTAGTCATGTTAACTCTCCCCAGTCTTTTGTCGGCTGTAAGTATAGTATTTTCTGGTGATTCTTTTCCTGGCTTCTCATATATACCCAGATCAATACTCAGCCAAATACTCAAGAAGACTTCTATAGATTTCCAGTTTGGGGCTTCTAGCCTCTACAACAGGAAAAGAGTAAATTTGTGTTTTTATAAGCAACCAAATTTATGGTATAAATGGTATAATTTGTTATACCAGCTGTAGGAAATGAATACAGATTTTATAGTTTTAGCTCTTACATTTTGGACAACCATATATTTTGAGTTCAGTTTTGTATATTGTGTGAGAAAGGGTCTAACTTTATTCTTTTGCATATAGATATACAGTGTCTCAACACCATTTGTTAAAAATATTCTTTCTCCATTAAATTGTTTTAGCAACCTTGTGGAAAATCCATTGCAAATACAAGTGTATACTTCTAAACTCTTAATTCTATTCCATTAATCTGTGTTTATCCTTAGGCTAGTACCAGACTTATTTGACTACTGTTACTGTGTAGCATGAAATCAGAAACTGTGAGTTTTCCAACTTTGTTCTTCTTTTTAAAGATTGTTTTGTTTATCCTGGGTCCCTTGCATTTCCACATGAATTTTATGGTCAAATCATGCAAAAAAGGTACCTGAATTTTGATGGGGATTGTGTCGAATCTGTAGGTCAGTTTGGAGAGTGTTGCCATGCTAATCTTAAATCTTTCAATCTATGAACGTGGAGTGACCTGCCATTTACTTAGGTCTTTTAAAATTTCTTTTAATGAAGTTTTGTAATTTTCAGAGTACCAGCCTTACACTCCTTTTCCTAAATTTATTTCTAATTATTTTATTCATTGTGGTACTCTTGTAAATAGAATAGTTTTCTTAATTTTCAAATTTCTCATCACTAGTATATAGAAATATAATTGAGTTTTGTGTGTTTATGTTGTGTCTTGCTATCTTTTTTGAGCTTGTTTATTAGTCCTAATATATTTTGGTGGATTCTTTAGGATTTTACATATACAAGATCATGTCATTTGGAAATAGTGATAATTTTACTTCTTCCTTTCCAATCTGGATTCCTTTTATTGCTTTTTCCTGCCTGATTACCCTGACTAGAATTTCCAGTACAGTGTTGAATAGAAGTGGTAACAATAGCCATCCTTGTCTTGCCGCAGATCTCAGGGGAAAAACATTCACTCTTTCACCATTTAGTATGATTATTGATATGGATTTTTTATAGATGGCCTTTCATATATTTTTTAAAAAATTAATAGGCTTATTTTTAGAATAGTTTTAGGTTTGCAGAAAATTTGGGCAGAAAGTACAGAGAGGTTCCATATATTCTGCTTTCATATACATTTTTTTCTATCAACATCTTGCATTATTGGAACACATTTGTTACAATTAATGAATTGATGTTGCTATATTATTAATTAAAATCCATCGTTTACATTAGGGTTCACTCCATATTGTACAGTGCTGTGGATTTTAACAAATGCATAATGTCTCATATCCACCATTGCAGTATCATGAAGAATAATTTCACTGCCCTAAAAATCCCCCATGTTGTTCCAACTATGCATTGCTTCCCTCTCCTAAACCCCTGGCAACTACTGATCTTTCAACTGTCTCGTTAGTTTTCCCCTTTTCAGAATGTCGTGTAGTTGGAATCCCTTTTCAGACTGACTTTTTTCACTTAACAATATGCATTTAAGTTTTCTCCATGTCTTTTCATGGCTTGATAGCTCATCTTTAATTACTGAGTAATGCTCTTTTGTCTGGATGTACCACAGTTTATTTGTCCATTGACCTGCTAAAGGTCATCTTGGTTGATTCTAAATTTGGCAATTATGAGCAAAGCTTCCATGAATATCTCTGTGCGAGTTTTTGTGCAGACGTGTTTTCAACAACTTTGGGTAAATATCTAGGAACATGGATTGCTGAATCAGATGGTAAGAGTATGTTTAGTTTTGTTAGAAATCACAATACTGTCTTTTAAAGTGGCTGTACCATTTTTCATTCCCACCAGAAGTAAATGAGAGTTCATGTTGTTCTACATCCTTACAGCATTTGGTGTTGCCAGCATTTTGGATTTTAGCCATTCTAATATGTGTGTAGTAGTAACTCATCTCTGTTTTACTTTGTAATTCCCTGCTGACATATACTGTTGAACATCTTTTCATAAACTCATTTGCTACCCATATATCTTCTTTGGGGAGGTGTCTGCTCCAGTATTTCCCCCACATTTTATTTGAGTGGTTTGTTTTCTTGTTATTGAGTTTTAAGAGTTCTTTGCATATTTTGGATGCAACTCATTTATCACACATGTGTTTTGCAAATATTTTCTTACAGTCTGTGGTTCATCTTTTCATATCATCTATTTTTTACTTCTCTTTTTGGTTTGTCAGTTTTCTCATATGTAAAAGAGGTCTAATAATAGAATCCCACAGGGTTATCTTGAGGTTGGTATCAACTAGGATTCAATGCTTTAAACAAAAAACATTTGGTTATTTTAAATAATAAGATATTTAATATAGGTTAGTTGTGTGCTTATAAAGTTGTTGGAAGGGCTAGAGAGCAAGCACTAGGCTGGACTTCCAGTAAAGCCTCTGAGAATAAGACTACTGAACTGACCTGCCAGGATAGCTGCTGCCTCTGCCACACTTAGGAAGGTAGGGATTCAAGAGGCTTCCAGACAAACCAGGAGTCAATAACTTGATGAAATCTAGGATTCAGAAGCCTATCATTGTCACTGTTACCATCACTACCACTCTATATCTGTAACCGCCTGGTATTTGGAGGCTGAGCCCACATACTGTTTCTCCAACTCTTCAAGAGCCTTGTATGACTTTTTAGGCAGTTTATCAGTTTTATCCTGAAAATAATGTGATCCATTTATTCTGAGACTTCTCACTAGATGGATAGTTGACAGTTTCCAAAGTTTTGAATACTGCTTCCAACTAAATCTACCGACAATGTGAAACCAAGTCCCTAATGTGACCAAAAACCTGAAAAGGGTGACCACATTGCCATTTTTGCTGTGTAATGAGCAAAGCTGGATGAAGGAAACTGGGAGAAAGCTTCCCTCACTCACTGGATATCTGGTTAAATTTGCCACTCATTTCAGCTGACTGCTTGTGCTAGCAATGTTCAGAGAAGGAAGCTAAGAAGCCACCTCTTAAACTAACATGTTTTTATATTTCCTTTTTTATGCTGCTACACAATTACTACATCAGCTTACTGAACCAAGCAGAGCAACAGAACAATACAATTAGGAATAGTAAGCCTAGGGCAACAACTGTGACTCAACCTTTATGTAGATACCTCGATGCTAGCATCTGAAGTGGAATCCGGAGTAAGCACCATCCTCTGGGTGTTCATTCTGTTAGGGGTATTTGTGCAAAGATAAGCAATCAGGAGGGGCTGCTAACCTTCACCTTCACCCTAAAGTGTGATGGTACTTGATGGAACCTCATGTGACCAATTTTGCTTGGCTTTTGTTTTTAGCGGTCAATGTATTTTTGATGTCTGAAAAATGGGGATGGTGATATAAATCTACAGACATGTGCACAAACCACTGTTTCTCAAGCTTATATTGTTCTTTTGGGTTGAAAGATAGGAAAGAAAGAAACCATTTTGGGAAATGCTAGAGTACTACCTTCTAGGAAGCTTAAAGACTATTCAGGAGAAAACCTGAGAAATTAGGGACGAAGTCTTTCTGGGTGTTTGAGTCATATTTTCCAATCCATTATGAAAAATCTGAATAGGGCAGTCATTTTGAGGATGGCTTGTAATCTTTACCAAGAAGAAGAAGCCAATTACATTCAGCACTATCTAGTCCACAGTCAGTCATTGTGCTGTCTGAGCCTGCTTACCTTGAGAAAGCCTTTTTTTCTTCTTTCTTGCTGCTCATGGCCGTGTCACAGATGATTCTGCTACTGCAGGATGTCTTGTGTGCAAAGAATCATACACTGTACCAGGCTTTCTTTCTCAGGAATAGGATGGAAGAAAAGAAGACTCATTGGCTTGCCACATTCAGTTACTCTGGGCAGTCGCACTGCCCTTTCCAGGATTTGTCTGTAAAGGGATCTGTGTGCCATGGAGAAGTCCCTGAACAGCCCCGTGTCTCTGTTTCCACCTGTCTCTTGGCTCCCAGAAATGTTTATAATTTATTTTTTTGGATGGGCGGCTTGTGGGATCTTAGTTCCCTGACCAGGGATAAGACCCAGGCCCTCAGCAGTGAAAGCGCTGACTCCTAACCACTGGACTGCCAGGGAGCTCCGTATAAAATTGATGAGGTTGTATACTTGAAGCTCATCACCTATCTTTCCTAAAGAGAAGTGTGGGATTTTAACTCCTTAGTCATTCTAAAGGGATGAGGAGTTAAAAAGGTACGTTAAAATGGTTTCTAGGGAAATTCTCCAATAAAATACTGATCTTGCCTAGGGGATCCCTGCCACACAAGTAAAATTTCTCTCCAGGCTCTGTAGGAGCTGATCTGTCTGTTTATAGATGCAGACACAGATAGATATATATTTTTTCCTTTGCAGGAAGTTTAAGGAATCTCTCTTGGACTTTCCATATTGGCAGACAAGCTGAAAACTTGAAAAACTTAGTGAGGTAAAGAAATATATTCCCTTTAACACGGGATCTTTATTTTACTAAAGATAGAAAAGTTAGGTGAGATGTTGGTTCCACTCAAAAATAAAAACAAATAAATAAAGCCACAAGCAAACATATATTTCCCCAGGAGAAGTGGGATAAGAAGAATAAAAAAATATTTATTTTATTAAAAAATACATAGCAACTAATATGTACCAGGCATAGTTACGAGCATTTTACAAACACTGTCACTTAAATTAATCTTTAAGACAACCCCAAGATGAAGATTCTGCTATTGTCTCTAATTAACCGATGAGAAAACTGAGACACAGAAGCATTACAAGATTTACACAGCCAATCATGACAGTCAGTTTCCTGGATTATTAACACACCTTCTTACATGTCTGTTTCCTTCTTGATAACTATACATTTTCAGGTCCATGTATAAGATGTCTCAAATGTCAAGTCAAATGTCTCTTTTCATGTATTAAAGTGACTTCTATCATTGTTCTCTTAAAAAAAACTTGCTTCTGCTAGAACTGACTGGTCTCTGAATGGGCACTGCTAAAAGATTTGATCAGTAAGGCTTCCAGAGATCATATGGACAAAAAGTAGAATTATAAGGATAGAACTGGGAGAGAAAAATGGAGGAAAACATATATTAATATGGTTATGGTAACGTCTAGTTCTGCAAACATGTAAATATTTGACAGCATACCAATGCCTTGCTAGGCATATAGTTAGCCTTCCCTGAGTAAATAAATCCATTACTTTTTCTATCCACTCAGTCTCCTTGCCTTCAGGCTGGATTGTAACTTATCATACTGAACAGATGAACGTCCGTTGAGTTTTTGTTGTGGCCGTTCTCGATGTGTGTTTAATTTTCAACCACACAATGGTTTTGGAGGTATGGTGATCTTCTCTGAGACTCCTGTAAAATCGAAAAGTTTTGTTGCAGCAAGTTGCAAATGGTTGGTTTGTTCAGGGCATTTTTGTTTATCGTATTTTTGGCCTGAAAATGTGAGGTTTTAACCAGATGATCCTTTCCAGGAACATGATTTCTAAGTAACTTAAAAAAGAATTCTTTAAAATTATAAAACTTTAAATCCCAATGAGACTATTATCTTTTTTTTTTTTTTTTTAGTAGCCAATGACACATGGCTGGAGGAAGAATCCATAAAGTCTCTTTTATTTTTTCGACTCAAATGAGAAAGACTGAATTATCAAGCATGAAATTGCCATCTGTGCTCTCCTTCCCTGCCCCCCACATTTTAAATAATTTTTTAGCAGACCAGGTGAACTCAGAAACTGATTTTAGAAAGAGTGATGTCATTGTACAACTGAATGTATGTCTTCATGAAGCTACTTGGAGCAACAACTTGTCACTGTAAAAATATGAATGAGATAAAATTTTCTCTTTCCCTCTGCTCCTCTGGACTCCAGCCTCATACTAATAATAAATGCTGCTGGTTTTGTAAGCATTTGACATATGCCAAGCATAGTGCTGAGTGTTTTATGTTCATTATTTCTCTTTTAGTCCTTTTAAGAACCTCTTTAGGTGGATATAATAGTGTAATTATTCCCACATCATAGTTGAGGGCACTGGAACTTGGAGAGGTTAAATAACTCACCAAATACCAAGCAGTTGGGGTCAGTTTTTGGTCCCTATCTCACCTCATTACACTACTCTTTAGCCAAAGAATATATGGTGACCTATCTCACACTCACTCCTTTGTTTATGATGTTTCTCTGCCTAGAGTGTTCTTCCTCCACTTCTGCGCATTAAAAACCAACACAGCCTTCAAAGCCCAACTGAAAGCTTTCTCTTCTCTGTGAACATCTATCGGCCTTGACAGAATTAAACATTCCCTCTCCAGTGCTCCTTCCTATAAAACTTGTATATATTTTAAATGTATTAATACCTTTATGGTATTCACAAATCAAATCTTATAGCATAATTATTAGTGTACATATGTCCCCTCTCCACGACGATGTAAGGTACCTGCAGGGAAGGACTGACTATTCTTTGCTGCAAATTCCTTGAGGGCAAATATGTTAGTCATTTATGTAATTATTTATATTCTTTTATATCTCATCCTGTTTTAGAGAGGATTCAAAAAGTATCCAAGAATACAGAAGACCTAATTAGAGCATAAAAAAAGGAAACGAGCAGGGACATAAAGTGGAACCAGCTAATAGGGGTTTAACAATGCTTACCATATGATTTATATGTAAATTTATTTTTAAATAAGCTTTCTAGCAGCTCACATTTTTGTTTTTAATGTTCTTAATGCCAGATTCAAGGTGAAGGATATAGGAGGGTCAATAAATGCTTATTGAATTGAATACCTGCGTGCCAGATGTGGGGGGATAGTGGAGAAAAGAATGGTATTTTAAAGTCAGACCACTTTTCAAAAGGCAGCGTTAATAAGATATAATTGACATACAGTAAACTGCACATATTTAAGTTGCACAATTCAATAAATTTTGACACATAGAGATACTCATGAAACCATTGCCTATAACAAGATAATGAAAATGGTCGTGACTTCCAAAAGTTACCTTGTGTTCTTTTGTAATCCCTCTTTCTACTCTCTCCTACCCAGGAAACCATATTTCGCTCACTATAGGTTAGTTTGTATTTCTAAAAAAAGTTATATAAATGGAGTCATACAGTATGTATTCATTTTTATCTGACTTTTTTTCACTCAGCATAATTGTTTTGAGAGTCATTTGTATTGCAGTGTGTACCAATATTGTTCATTATTTTTAATTGCTGAGTAGTAGTCTACTGTTTGGATATGCCACAGTTTGTTTATCCATCCACCTGTTGATGGGTATTTGGTTGTTTCAGCTTTTGACTGCTACAAAGTTGCTACTGTGTTCAAATGTTTGTATGGACATATGTTTTCATTTCTCTTGGATAAATTCTCAAGAGTAAAATAGCTGGATTATACAGTAGGTGTATGTTTAACTTTTTAAGAAACTGCTAATTTTCCTAAGTAGTTGTGATATTTTATATTTACATCTTATGTATGAGAGTTCCAGCTCCTCTATTTCTTTGCTAAAACTTGGTACAATCAGTTTGTAAAAAATTTAGCCACTCTAATAGATGTGTAACATGCCTCATTATGGTGTATTTCCCTAATAACTAATGATACTGAACATCTTTTTCTGTGCTTATTTTCCATTGCTTATCTTCTTTGGTGAAGTGTCTGTTCATATCTTTTGTCCATAATTTCCATACTTTTATTGGATATTTTTATTACTGAATTTTGAGAACTCTTTATATGTTCTGGATACAAGTTTTTTTTAACAGTGTGTGATTTGCAGATATTTATCACAGTCTGTTGCTTTTCATAGTTTTATGTCATGAAAGTCATTCTTTTCATTCCCTTTGTAATGTCTTTCACAGACACTGTTGAAGATTTTAATTTTGATGAAGTTCAATTTATCAACTTGTTCTTTCATGGATTGTGCCTTTGGTGTTGTAGCTAAGAAATTTTTGCCCTCATCCAAGGTTTTAAGGGTTTTTATCTATGTATTATATCTAGAAATTTATAATTTTAGGTTTGCTTTTAGGCCTGTGATCCATTTTGAGGTAATTCTTATGTATATGGAATGAGGTATGGATTGAAAAATTGTTTTATATGGCTGTCCAATTGTTCTAGCATCATATTTTGAAAAGACTTTCCTGTTTCCACAGAACTGTGTTTGCACTTTTGTTAAAATCAGTTGTCCATATATGTGTGTATCTAGTTTTGAACTCTTTATTGTGTTCTATTGATCAAATTGTTTATCTGTATGCCAATACCATGGTAGTTTGATTGCTGTAGATTTATAATGAGCCTTGAAATCAGGTAGTGTTAGTTCACTAAATTTGTTCTTTTTCAAAGGTGTTTTGGCTATTATAGGTCCTTTTCATTTCTATAAGAATTTAAAATCAGTTTATCATTAAAAAAAAAAAACCTGCTGGGATTTTGAATGCAAATTTATTATATTTGTAAATCACTTTGGGAATAAGTGATATCTTAGCAATATTGAGTCATTTGACTCATGAATATGGTGTATATCTCCATTTATTTAGGCCTTCTTTCAGCAGCATTTTCTTTTTTTTTGGCCATGCCACATAGCTTGTGGAATTTTGGTGCCCCAGTTCCACACTCTCAGCAGTGAAAGTGTGCAGTCCTAACCACTGGATTGCCAGGGAATTACCTCTTAGCAGTTTGTTTAATGTTTTCAGTTTACTTGACTTTCACATATTTTGTCAGATTTATCCCTTGTTATTTCATTGTTTTTGATGCTATTGCAAATCATATTGTTTTTAAATTTCAATTTATGATTGCTTATTGATAGTATGTAAAAATATAACTGATGTTTTTGTAATTTTGACCTTGTATCCTATCACCTTCCTAAACTCAGTTAGTGTCTTGTAGGGGTTTTTTTGTTTTGTTTTTGTAAATTTCATATACTTTTTTGTGAATTATGTCTTTTGCAAATACAATTTCACTTCTTCTATGTCTTTTATTTCTTTTTCTTGCCTGATTGCACTGGCTAGAAATTCTCGTACAATATTGAAGTGGTGATAGCAGTCATTTGTCTTTTTTCTGACCTTTGGGGAAAGTTTTCAACCTTTCACCAATAGGTATGTTAGCTGTAGATTTTTTGTAGATGTCATTTATGAAGTTGAGGGGATTCTCTTCTATTCCTAGTTTGTGGAGAGCCTTATCAGAAATGAATATAGGATTTTGTCAAATGCTTTGTTTGTATGTCTGTTGAGGTGATCATGTGATTTTTCTTTTTAAGATTATTTTTTATGTTGTATTACTACTTTGTCATAATGTTTTATCCTTTTTATATATTATTGGATTAGATTTGCTAAAATTTTGTTTTGAATTTTTGCATCTGTGTTAATGAAGGATATTGGTCTGTAGTTCATTTTCTTGTGATAGCTCTGTCTGGATTTGGTATTAGCATAATTATTGCCTCAAAGAATGAATTGGAACATGCCCTTCCCTTTTCAGTTTGTTGGAAGTATTTGTGTAGTGTTGATACTATTTCTTTTTTAAGTGTTTAGTAGAATTTATCAGTGAATCTATCTGGTTCTAGAGTTTTCTTTCTGGAAAGGTTTTTAACTAAGAATTCAATTTAATAGATAAAAGATGATTGAAATTACTTATTCAGTGAACTTTGATAATTTGGGTTTTAATTTTATTTATTTATTTATTATTTTTGGGGGGGTACACCAAGTTCAATCATCTGTTTTTATACACATATCCCCGTATTCCCTCCCTCCCTTGACTCCCCCCCCACCCTCCCTTGAGTCCCCCCTACCCTCCCCGTCCCAGTCCTCTAAGGCATCTTCCATCCTCGAGTTGAACTCCCTTTGTTATACAACAACTTCCCACGATAATTTGTGTTTTTCAAGGAATTTACATATTTCATCTGAGTGGTCAAATTTATTGGCATAAAGTTCATAATGTTCCATTTTTATTCTTTTAATATCTATAGGAATTGTAATTGTGTCATCTCTCTTGTTCCTCATAGTTTGACCTATTAACTATATTTTCTTAATTTGTTATTTTAGTGGTTGCTTTAATGTTTATAATATATATCATTAATTTTTGCAGACTATCTCCAACTGATATTATACTACTTTACTTGTAGTTTAAGAACACTGAAATAGATATTTACATCTCTCTTACGTCTTTCTTTGTGCTCTTTGTGACAAAGTATATTTTTGTCATATATTTAATCTCTCTGTATATTATAAAGCTAACACTAGATTGTTATTTTTATTTAAACAGTCAATTCTCTTTTTTTAATAATTTTATTTATTTATTTATTATTTTTGGGGGGTACACCAAGTTCAATCATCTGTTTTTATACACATATCTCCCATTCCCTCCCTTCCTCGACTCCCCCCCACCCTCCCCGTCCCACTCCTCTAAGGCATCATCCATCCTCGAGTTGAACTCCCTTTGTTATCCAGCAACTTCCCACTGGCTATCTATTTTACAGTTGGTAGTATATATATGTCAATTCTCTTTTAAGGCATTTAAATAACAAGAAAAAAAGCAATATGTTAACTGATGTAGTTACCATTTTTGATATCCTTCATTCCTTTGTGTAAAGCTATATTTCTGTCTGTTATAATTTTCTTTCTGCTTGAAAGACTTCCTTTTACAATTCTTGTAGTGTGGGTCTGCCAGTAATAAATTCTTTCAGCTTTAGTATTTTTGAAAAAAGTTTTGATTTGCCTTTATTTAATTATTTTTTTAAGTTAATTAATTAATTTATTGGCTGCATTGGGTCATCATTGCTGCATGCAGGCTTTCTTTAGTTGTGGAGAACGGGGGCTGCCCTTCATTGTGTGCATGGGCTTCTCATTGTGGTGGCTTCTCTTGTTGCAGAGCACAGGCTCTAGGTGCGCAGGCTTAAGTAGTTGTGGTCCATGGGCTTAGCTACTCCACGGCATGTGGGATCTTCCCAGAGCAGGGATTGAACCCACGTCCCCTGCATTGGCAGGCAGATTCTTAACCACTGCACTATCAGGGAAGTCCCAAAGTCCCAAGTTGCCTTTATTTTTGAAAGATATTTTCAGTGGAACAGAATTCTACTTTGACATTTCCCCTCCCCAATACTTTAAAGATGTTACTTTTCTGTCTACTGATTGCATTGTTTCTCATTCTATTTTTGTTTCTCTCTGTATATAATGTCTTTATTCTTTCCTTGCTGCTTTTGAGAATTTTTTTTCTCATCCCTGGTTTAAAGTGTTTGATTATAATATATACCTTGGTATAGTTTTCTGTGTTTTGGGTTCATTGTTTTAGGTCAGTGTTTCTTCAAAATTTTTTGCTTTCTGTATCCTTAATTCAGGAACTCCAGTTACATGTACATGAGGCTGCTTAGTGTCTCTCAGGACACTAATGTCCAGCTTGCTTGCTTCCTTCCTTCCTCTCTCTGTCTCTCTCTTTCTTTCTCTTCTCATCTGCTCTTTGTTGATGCTGTGATTCATTTGGTGTAGTTTCCATGGTTAAGTCTTTGAGTTTATGAATCTTTTCTTCTGCAATGTCTAATTTGTCATTAATCCTAAGTAGTATATTTTTCATCTCATATATTGTAGTTTATGTCTCTGAAAATTCAGTTTGAGTCTTTTGAAAAATATCTTCCATGTTTCTACTTCACTTTTTGAACATACGAAATGTAGTTATCATGACCATTTTGCTGTCCTTCTGTACTAATTTGAGCTTCTGTCTCAGTTCATAATCAGTTTTGAGTGATTTTTTTTTGTCATTATGAGTTGTACTTTTCTGCTTCGTAATAATCTTTGGTTGCATAACAGATAATGAATCTTATCTGTTACTGGATATTTTTATATTCCTATAAATATTCTAGAGCTTTTTTTTGGAGTTCAGTTAAGTAATCCTTTCAGGTCTTGCTTAAAAAATTTAATGGGAGTGAGTGGACTAGTGCTTATTGTAAGTTTATTCTCCACTATTGGGGTAAGAGCCTACTGTCTACTCTTCTTAATGCCCCTTAAGATTTGCTAGGAACTATACCTTACTCTGTGAGTTTTGGGCACTGTTACCTCTTATTGTTTCTTCTGCTTCTTTCTCTGCAGTTTCCTTACAAGCTGAATACTGAAGGGGATAATCTCTTGCTCTTCGAGGTTCTCTCTCTGTGCAGCTCTTTTCTCTTTAGGACTTGGCCCTGTAAATTCTAGCTGCCTGGGTCTCCCCACACTCTCAGCTCTGGGTTCCATCTCCCTGTGCTGGAACCTGGAAACACTCCCCATGCAGTAAGTTGGGGGAGGTTGTAGACCTCACTTTGTTTGTTTCCTGCTTCTCAGGGATCCCTGTTAATTATTGCTTAATATCCAGTGTTTTGTAAACCTTGTTTCTTATATTTTGAAAACCTTATTTGATGTAGTTTGTTTCACACAGCAGAGTAACTCTTTTCCCCATTACTCCATAGAGGCTGTAAATGGAAGTCTAGCCACAATTGTTTTGAAATCCTGGCTCAGTCACTTAGTTGTTGTGAGACCTTAGATATGTTTCTTTAGCTCTTTGAATATGTTTGATTTTAAGCCAGTACAACTAGCAACAATATTATAATCCTCTTAAGAGAATTAAATGAGATGATAATTAAGTTGTGTCTGGCATGGTGATACTTAATATTTAATAGTTAAGTGTATATTTAATGTATATTTTTTCCTCTCTCTTCTCACTCTCCTTTGCTCATGATAGTGTATAAAAATATTTATTGAATTGTATTAAATTAGTCCTATGTCTCCAAATTCATTCATTTTGTTCTCAAAATATGAAGATTGGAGGATGACCACATTGCTGAAAACTGCCCAAACTTCTTTTTCTTCTCAGTGTCCAGGGGGCAAGTGAATTATTTGGTTCTGTTGCTAAGATCACCTAACTTTTCTGGGGAATTGTTAAATCTTACTCTGTTAATGTGAAGCAAATAGAAACACAAGTGGGCCTCATCAATGAGGTTTTTGATCTCTAACATCTGCCTTCTTATTCTCCTGTGCTAAATGACAGTTTAAAAGTGTTTCAAGATGATTTCAAGATGATTGAGTAGCATGTAGCAGAACTGAGATTATCCAGAGATCTCAGGTTCTATTAATCTACAAGATTTCAACTTAATTCACACTGCATTTATCTCTGGGGAGACACATGTAGACAGAACGATAGTATTTTTACATGTTACTTGTATCTACCATGTGGTGCTTGATCTAAATACATATCTGAATACCCATATAGATGTATTTAATTTTTAAATGTCACAGGATTTTATGAATTCTTTAGTTAGCAGTGTGACACAGGAAAAACAGTACATATGGCCAAATTTTGAGTTTTAACCATAGACTAATGAAGCTTGTTCTGAGGTGGCCAGAACAGCCATTCCATTTTTTTTTCTGAGCAGTATTAATAGTCAATTTTAGAAAGAATAATTGAATCCGTTATCTTTACTTCCTCCAATTCATCATGCATAACTTTACCAAATTAATCTTCCTTAATCACTGCCTCCACATTGTTATCCCTCTTCTCAAAGAGTGTTTAGGAGATCTGAGTTCTTATTGGCTTGCAAGGGAACTCCTTTGATTTCTTTTAAGACTTTATACACATAGGCTGCATCTTTCATGTAAAAACTTGCTTTTTCCTGCTCCCTTGTGTGAGACTTCCAATACATCAGAACTTTCTCTTTTCATATCATCTAATCTGACCCACTCCTTTCCTTCTCAGTGTCTTCTCATATTTTTTTTTATACCTCTATTCCACCAATTTACTTCTCCTCTACTTTCTCAGGTAGATCACCTTTACCTCCTCAATATAACTTGCATCACTTTAGCACTCACTGATCCCTCTTTTCTCTGTTCATTGAAGAATGTGTAAATTATAGAGCTGTATATAACCAGACTGTAATATTATGTTGGGATCATTTAGCCAAAGCCACTTTCTTTTAAAGTCGGACAAATTGAAACCCTGTAACTGCTTCAACTTCATGCAAGGAACTTGGAGACTGAGCTAGAACCCAGGTTTCTTATATCTTTGGCCACTGTAGTTTAAAAACTGTGCACCAAATTTTATTAATTTGTTCATTCATTCCACAGATACAGACTGAACACCTTTTTTGACCCAATCTTTTAATCCACACAAAACCCCTAAGAGATAGATACTGTTATTATGTGCATTTTACAAATGGGTATCAATCCAAGGCATCAGCGTTTACATGGCAGAGTTGGAATTCAAATCCCTGTGTTTGGCCTAAGACCTGAGTGTTTTATCATCATGTGAACACTGTCTTTCTTTGCTGCTGGTCCCTGGCTAGTTTTTACATACTTGAAGGATGAGACCATGTCCATATTTTTGGATTTCTCTCTGTCCCCCTGATAGAAGTAAGCACACAGTGTACCTCAATATTTGTTGATTGGTCGGTTCTCTGACCCAGCACATTGCTTGTTAAGATAGCCCCCAAATATGAACGCATATGCTACAGTCTTATTTTTAAATAAAGCGTTTGAACCCAGCCTAAAGCTAGGTCTGAACACAGAAATTAAGGTACACAGAAGTTAAAAATTAATCATGCAGATAATTAGAACAAAATCCCGCCTTTTCCTTTAATGATCTCATTTTCTCATTTTCTATGTAGATTACTTATCTGTCTGCAAGGATTCCTGTCTCACCCTATCATTGTACCAACTGCAGCTCAATCCCCTTGATTTCCATCATTTAGGTTTTTTCACAAAGTCAAGAAAATAGGGCAGAGCCATAGTCAATTCTTTCAGCTCCTGACTGAATTTAATTCGTTGTCAGCACATAGGCTGGTTTTCAGTTGACTGGTGCACACTCTGGTCTGTGTAGACTCTGCTTAGTCATCTCCAAGCTTAATTGCTCCCTATGAAAAATATATAAGAGTGAAAGCATTCTGTATCCATGCTAAAATAATGAGTGAATATGGAACAATTCGGGGTCCACCTGGATCTCCAGGAAGATATTCTGGATAATTATACAGTCTCAATGTCTGAGACTGAACAAAGTAAGCAAGCCCCCAAAATAGGAAAAAAAAATTCTTCTTGCAGTCAGGCCATTTCAGACTAAAAAAAACTCCCAAATTCTTATTGTGATAAGTATAATATATCAAGATAGTGATATATGACATAAGAACCACATGAAAAATAGAACATTATTGTCTTTTCATGTAATTCAAGAGCAAGATAAGATTGACTTGCTTTTAGCCTTTAAGTGAATGCTGGTGATCTTAGGTTTATATGACAAATTGTGGACTTACTGAAATGATAATCAGTGTATGAATCCCAGTTTTACTTCTCACCAATGTATATATATTGGTGAGAAGTTCTATATAATTCATGGATTACTACCTTTTCCTCTCACAGGTAAATGAGAAGATTCTTCTTGAATTGAAATGGAAGCAAAGGCCCACTTTTAGCCAATCGAAGGTACTGTGACAAGGAACAGAGTTGATTTGATCTCCTAATAATCTGGAGAAACAGTTAATTATTGTCTTAATACTGCACCTAAATTCATTTTAAAAGCCACATAATGGTTCATAGCTTTTTGTTGTAGGAAAAAAATGAAGAAAAGGACATTTTATATCTCCCCCTTTTTATTTATTCTAAAATAATTATGTAGATGTCATGTTTACTATTAGCATTACCATTTAAAAATATTACTTACCAGTTTCAGTTACATTTCCATCTATTAGAAGTAAAGATAGAACAGCTTTTACCCTCTGATGGAAATGAAAAACTGTGGCTGTTGATGTCTTTTAGCCCAATAACTATGCTTGTTATCATGATTTAGCTGAACTCACTGGAACAAATATGATGTCTAACTTGAGCTGTGTCTGCAGAATAGCAGTATGCAGATCATTTGCTGAAAGAAGAACTGTAAATGATTTGATTTTTCTCATAAATAGTAAAATGCATTATTAAGGAAGGCTACTACTTGGTTTTTATGAACTTCCTCTGATCAACTGGATCTGGGATTGTAGAATGCAGATGTACCCTTGGGTTTCAACTCTCTCTTTCTGGTGGAATATTTTTGTTTATGTTACTTGGGCAAAGATTGCCACTGTAGTATAAAGCATCATTACTGAATCTAAATGATGCCCAATTAAGATGGAGCCATGAAAGGTAAATGAGAATATTGACAAGAGAAATTCAGCAAGCTTGGTGGGCAATATAGGAAGAGACCTTAATCAGTGCATTGGATCTATTTAATCACAATCAGAGATAGTAATTGACTTGGATGTGGCCTACTAAGTACTTGGCATGGATCTGGAAAACATAATGCAGAACAAAGAGACTGTAAATTTCTATGAGGTCCCTAGACTAGGGATCACATTTCTTCTTTGATAAAACCACATACCAATTTGATGTCTTTTCTCTTGGGTTACCTGGACACACTTCTCTCATTGTGGAAATGAATTCATGTGGATAGCTGGTAGTATCCATTCATGATATTTTCTCTGCCATCTAGACAGGTTGCAGAGGTGGTAGGTAGTGGTTTAGTGACTAAGCTGATCAAACACTATTGCTGGATTTGAATTGATCAATGGAGACTAATACACTCTGACAGCAAAAGTACCAAAATTGGCTGTGCTGTGGCTGGGTTGGTTGAATTTCAACATGTCCAGGCAGTCTGGGTGACTGGGTCTGACAAAGGCATGAGTTACCACATACCTTTTGGGTCCTGAGGTTTTGCTGGTCAACATCATACTGAGGCACATCTTTAGTGTCCTAGCTAGTGAATCTGAGCTGTGATAATGGCACCATTGGCAGCTGCTTTTGGATCTTTTGTTCTTTGACCTGCTTTAGATGTTTTGATCCCTAAACTGCTCCAGCTCTGCTGCTGCTACTGCATATTCCTGAGAGTTTATCAGAGGTGGAGGCAACTTTTAGTCCTATAGTTGTATCTTTCACCACCAGGCTAAACATGATTCATTATTTTACTTCACCATGGGCTGTGATGTTTTGGAAACTCTAGCAGTATGTGTACTTGCATCTCAGTAAGATTAGGTCTTATCTACTGTATTGCAAGGTCACACGGACCAGGTTAGTGGCTTTTGAGTCCCTTCCACTCCTTGACAGAGTTTTCTCATTGGTAGAACCTTGCCCAACCTATATCTTCTATTCAAGCTGTTGAGCTGGGCAAAGGGACTTTGTGAGGTTCCTTGAGGGATTGATAACTCCATTGTGATTGGGAAAGTGGTGACTCAGCACAGGCATCAGCAAAACCTTCCTACCCGTTCTGTGGGCATTAGAATCTGGAGTGCATCCTGATCTAATCTAATCCCATAGGAGTGAGAATCCATTAGTTATTTCACTTAATCTACTAGCCTAAGTTCCATAGTATAACTTTTGTGGCCTGGAGAATCAGTATCTTAGAAAACTAACTTTGACCCCTTAACCAAGTCTTCCTGCCTGCTACTTTTATTTAGTTCCAAACATTTGTTCCGTGTTCACTGTATTTCAGTTATTTAAAAATAAGTATACATTTGTGTGTATACATCTGAGAATAATATTTTGAATTGGGAGAAAATCTTAGTTTCCATCTGTATCAAACATTGAGTAAAAGTTACCGTTGGTATGAGATGCCATAATTATGAATATGTTTATTGAGAATGTGTCAGATACTGTTGTAAGTCTGAGTACATATCATGAAAAAATGTGGGCAAAATATATACCTTGATAGAGCTTACATTCTATTTAGGTGAGTCAGGGTTTGGCAGGTGATAAACAAAATATGTAAGTAAAATGTGTGGTATGTTGGATAGTTGATAAATGTTACTGAAAAAAATAAAGCAGAGGAAGCCTCACTGAGAAGGGGACATTTGAGCAAAGACCTGAAGGAAGTAAAGGAATGGAGAGCATCCCTGGCAGAGGGAACAGCAAATGAATTCCAGGATTGAGTCTAGTGTATTGACAGTAAAACAAGGCATGGCATGTGTAAAGGGAGAGACTAGTAGGAGATGAGGTCTAAGGAGTAATGGAGCATGGTATAGGTCAGAGAGGATTTGATTGTTTTTGTGGACTTAGTTGATCTATTTGAGTCTGTTAAACCACTTGGAATAATGTGGCAATTCTTGTGAAGGACTGGCTGCCCAGGGAAATTTACAAACAAAATTTCTGATATCCATAAAATTATCCCACATACCAGCATCTCTATGCAAGGCTATACTGACATGTTTAGAAGGGTACAGATGGCAAGTGAATAACCAGTCCCTTTGTGGGGAAGAATGAAGCCAAGGTAGACGGTACTCCTCATCATGATGGTTTAGTAGATAGTATTGTATCTTGCCTTCAAAAGACTGTGAGTTAGCAACTGAACAAGGACAGCTGCTTGTGAATTTGCCAGTATAAAAATGTTTAAGAAGGTTTCACTTTTCTAAAAGCTTGCTATTTTTTTTTTTTGCTTTTTTGAGACATATCTAGTTTTTATTACTTTTCAACTTGAAAAAATAAATCAGACAGATGATTTTGGGTGACAATCTCAAAATAAATTGAGAGCAGTTTTGGGAGCAAAAATTAAATTTTGGTAATAACATTAGATAGTTAGATGGATGGGTGGATGGATGGAAGGATGGATGGATAGATAGAGAGATAGAAAGATGGATTCTTAGATGATAGACAAAATACTGCTTGCCTTATGTCAGTCTAAATGAAATCATAACTCCCGGATGAAATATGTGTTAGATTTACTCATCAAATGCTTGTTCTTATGACAGTATTACATTAAGCCAACAGGTAACATCTTGACATTCTAAAGTAAGAAAGATATAGCTTCTTTCACTGCATTGCTCATTCCCCAAAGTGAATTTTCTCTCCTGTGCTCTCATTATCTTCTTGATATGATTCATGGTGGCCTCTTAGATTGCTTCAAGGTGTGTGGATAATTTAATGTGCTCTTATTTAAATAAGAAACACTTTTCTACTCTAGCAGGGTTTTCACCTGGGATTACCATCTTTGGGGTCTATAGAGAGCCTTTAGTGTTTCTCTTTACCCCTTGATATCATGTGCATGCATGTATGTGTATTTCCTCATATATGTTGTTCTGAGGAGCTATTTCAAACCCTCATCAAATTCTCAAAGAGATCTGTCATCTGAAAAATGTTAATATCACTTGTTTAATAGAAAACATTTTAGTGGGTGTTGGGTGGCAATAAGACACAGCATGAGGTGTTCACACAGGAAAAGGCATGGTTGGGGTATTGAGTGTGTTCATATCAATTAGTAAGCTTGAGACTCTCTACACCAACCACATTACTGAGGAAATAATCCAAGGAGGGAACATTTCAAAGGGAAAAATAAGATGAGGTTTCCAGGGACTGGTGAATTCACTTATGGACCCAATTCTTGGGCAAAGATGGATGGAAGGAGGAAATGTTTTGAGCTGCTCTTTGCCATTTATTGCCCTCCCAACCTGGAAGTATGTTCTGTCTTGGGGTAGTTGTCTAAGTGTTCAAACATCTTCTTTATGACCATATCCTGCACTGGATTAGAGAAAGAGAACATATTTGAGGACACAGGACACATGGTGGTTTCTGTTGTGAAGAGCTGAACTAAAACAGCTCTTGTGTAGAAAGAAAAAGAGAAGGTTTCATATTAGAAACTTTAAAAAATTTTCATATACCATTTTGGTGAGTTTCTGGTGGATATCAAAAAGAGATACATTTAAGGACACTAAAGAAGACCAAGAAGTCTAGATTATACTTATAAGGATCTCTAAGGAGGTTAAAAGATGGAGCAAGAGGAGAAAATGTCACTGATGGTAGACCAAGAGAAAGTGCATATTTCATTGCCATCTTCTAGTCGAGAGGCTTAGAAGCTTGGAGGGTCCTTGGACTGGAAGTGTTGTCCAATACAGATGAATATGAATTCCCTTGGCAGGTTGGAGGAATTACATTAGCATAGAGTACATTTGATACAACAGCTGCCAAGATGTGGGTTTTAGTGAGAGGAAACAGTAATAGCTGGTCTAAAACATAAGATCTAATGAAAATATTTTATGACCAGTTTGCAAAGATTATGTAAAAGCGATAATAAGGGTGGTCAGCAATGGTGACAAAGAATTTACTTTCCTAAAGTCTTGCTGGGGTGATATAAAGCTGAAGACTGTAGATTCTTAAAGGTTCAAAGAAGAGCTAACTGAAAGAAAAAATAAAAGAATCTATACTAAAAGGAGGAAATATATAGAAAATTTTAGTCTAATATTTTAAATTCAATTCAACGAATACATTATATGCTCCGAGGAGGGTATAAGGATGAATAAGAAATATCTGTATTTTCAGGGAGCTTCCAATATACTTACACAGTTGAGAGCAAACATTGTAGTAGTGTAGATTACAGTACGATATGCAGGAATAGCATGTACAGAGCACTTTGCTAGGGGCAATAGGAGATGCAGAGATGAATTCACATCTTAAGGAGCTTAGTTTATACCAGTGAGGGGAGTTATGTCATGCATACATCTAAGCCTCATATAAGCAAGGATGTATTAACTGCCACTAGAGACAATGGTACCTACATTCAAAGAAGGTGAGCTCCTATTTGATTAAGGGAAATAGGAAAAGGCTTCAGAGAGGAGGGGATATTTACAGTGGACTTTGAAGGATGTGTAGAACTTTGTCAGGCTACTAGATGTGTTCAAAAGGAATAGATGCATAAGTGTGGTAGGAATTATTTTGGTTTGGTCACAAAACACTTGTAGGTATGAGTAAGCTATGAGTGAAAAATTATCAGGGGCATCTCATTCTCTGATCTTTTATAGAAAACTGTAGATAATTACCCTTTTAGAGGCATGGGGAGGACTAAGATAATCCTTGATGTCTTCTGACTTTATAATCCAGTGATATTCTAAGCCCGCACCCAAGTAAACACCTATTTATTTAAAATAGAATTTATAACCATACCTAAAAGGACTTGGAAACGTCTTATAAATGCCTCTATTAGTGATAACAACAACAACAACAGTAATAATGGCAACAGCATTTTACTACATTCTCTGAAGAACCTTGTGAGTAACGAGTAATCATCCTCACTTTTCAGATGAAAAAATGCTCAGAGCAATTGTCTCAGGTTCACACAGCTATTACTAGGACTCCATATTATGTCCAACTAACTCTAAAGACTGTTTGCTTAACCACTACTTGATACCATGTTATTACTTTTTTAATGGAAGCATAGCATACAGAGTGGTTGTACGAGAGTTCCTATTTGTCAACAATGAAATCCCCTCCAGCTAATGGAAGTAGAGAAGTAATTTGTTAAAGGCAATTGGCTGGCTCACAGAATCTCCAGGATGGCTGGGGAGTCAAACTTGAAGGCTATGCATCCAAAAAGCGTGCCCAGTCCCACTGCTGCCCTGATTTAGTGGAGATCCCATGACTTCTGCCTGTGCACACAGCTTTGCACGGGGTGCTGGTAGCAGTGATGGTGGAGGCAGGGCACAGCTGGGACCTGGGCCACTGCTGCTCCTGAACACTGGATATTGCAGTGCTTCTCTTGGCAGAATAAGTACCACGTGCGGTCTCCTTCCTCATTTTGCTGTCTTGAATTTGTGAATGGGTGTGTCTAATTGGTAGACCCTAAGTCATATGTCCTGACAAATTACAAAGGAATCTGGAAAACAAATGTCTAGCTTGTAGCTTGGGGAGGAGAGTCATAAATTAAGAAATTCCCCATATAGGAAGAGTTTTCAAAAGGTTCTAGAGAGCTGGAAATTAGTGGCTGGTAGAAGTTCGTTTTGTGTAAGATTCTAGCATTTATCTAAATTGTTCTTTACCTTTCTGGAGTTTCCATCAGCCCTTTATTGCCTTCTGTTAAGAAGGTGACCTTCCCAGCATCTCAGTTCTAACACCGTGCCAGCAGTGACCCAGGCAGTAAAAAATATATCACCGAATTAATTTAGTGGAAACACTAAAACATTCACGGTCTTAAAATTTTAACAGAAGCCTGTGTTTTCTCCATTAAAAAAAATTAATCGGGTAGGATGTCTTTAATCAAAAGACAAGTCAACTGGGTCACACGAAAGACCAAATAATGGCATTGTAACTTTACAAATTCTCTAACTTTTGGCTGCTTTTTATAAGCCTGAAAAAAATATCAAAAGCAGTAAAAACTTATATTATTTCTGTCAGTAGTCTTTTTCATAAAATGTTGTGAAAACAATCTCTTTAAGAAGGAAGCAACATACTGAGCGGCAAGCCTCAGTCACAGGAAGTTCATTTTTTCTTTGGCTTACAGCCCAATGCCATCAGAACTAATTAAAAACAGAGCCACGCTGGTATGGGGCTCAGTGTTTGGGTTTTACAATAACAGAGTCGCAAAGCAGGGGGATGTCTAATGAGAATAGTTTCTGAGTTTGTTTTGTAGCATTGGGCAACTATGTCAATTACTGGAACTGCAGCTCAGGGCCAGCACCCATGCTGGGATGTGAGAGAGTCTTATTGCCTTACAGATTGAGCTTCCACTTTGATACATGTGATATGCGTGTCACTTGTATACTGGTGCCGCTCCTTGGCTGCAGACTATATCAGGGAAGGCTGATGCCACCTTGTTCCTCTTGTCTGAGGCCAGATCAAATGTTACCAGGCCCGGATTTCATCTGCATCATTAGCTATGCTCCAGTTAAAACATGAAGCATGTCTTCTGGTTGAGAAATTATTGGAAATGAAGGCTCTGACTTACACAGCCATGTGTAATGAGGGGCTGGAGAATTAATGTGGAATGGGAGAGGGAGCAGAGAAAGACATACATACCAAGGTAAACAGAGAAGAGCAAAGTAATATGGCCAATTTCTAGATAATTCAGGGCTAAAATATCCCCCTTGATTTATGTTATGTGTAATAGTAATAAAACCAAGATTTTTTGGTTTCTTTTTTTCCCCTTTTGGTTAAAGAATACAAAACTCACTCTCCCCGATGCCCTTCAAAAAGAAAAAGAACCTTTATTTTCTGTGTGTGCGTGTGTGTGTGTGTGTGTGTGTGTGTGTGGTGATCATGATGTATATGGTTTTCTGGTCATTTAAGAAATTGATTGGCAGTAAGGAGGTAGAGTGGTGGAAAAGCTGGTAGTTTTAGAGGAGAAATTATCAGTAGGGTATTTGCAACTCTGTGCATGGTCTCTTCAAGTTTATAATTTAATCTTGTGTTCAAGGTGATTTTTCTTTCCCTTTATGCAGAACATGGTGGAAAAACGTTCCAGTGTCAACTATAAGTACCATTGAATATATTAAAATAGAACTGCTCTAAATGCTTAACAAACTTTGGATTCATTCTTTTTTGTGACTTAGTGCATTTAAAGATAGTTGTGTTTATTTGTACTTTCTTTATATTCCTATTTCATATTCTAAGAATATATGCAGAGAAAATAAATATATAATTCTAGTAGGTGAATTCAAATAAATATGGGAATTTCTTAATTAACTTATGTAATCAAGCCATTAGTTATCTCAATTATCTTTTTTATGATGGATATTTTTTAAAATTAACTGATAATTAATTAATGTTATTTTGGCTGTGCTGGGTCTTCATTGTGGCATGCGAGCCTCTCTAGTTGTGGTGCGCATAGTCATCTCAATTATTAATAGCTCATGAAACATATACCTAGTTATATACGGTCTTCCTTTATGGTTTTTAAAGTTGTGAGCAGACAAGTCTGCCACAGGTGAATATGTCATAGGAGCAAGGTTCTAAGAGGGTTTGCATGTATTCTCTAGTCCAACAGTATATATAGAAATTAATCTGAAACCGTTGATGATTTACATATTATTTCTTAATCACGGTGGCAATTAAGCATAAAGAATGAGGTATGTTTATTTATTTATTTATTTTGGGGGGAATGAGGTATTTTTTAAAAACATGCAATTAATAATACTTTGCAAAATAGAGCATAATTTTACACTTTTTGTTTTCTTACTTTGATGACTCTCTCGATCTTTAATCAGTATCAGTATCAGTAATTATCCTGATAACATGTATAGTGTACTCTTCATTACAGAAACATACGTCTATCTTGAGAGTTATACATGTTAAAATCTAATAGGCTGGAATTTCCTTAATGCCTCTCTTTCAGGCACCTCCCACCCCTCAGTGTGCTTCATTCAACACCACATAACAACTTTGAATAGTATTTTGAGCTTGCTATTCTGTACCTATGCTTTCAAGTATCCTAGTTTCTAGAGGGCTCAAAGAGCAAAACTCTGGGCAGAAGACCATCAGCAGTCTGTGTGGAGAATGACAATAGCATGAGGACCGTGGGATTGTCCTGCTAGAATACTTGGTGATGCTATGGCCAAGAGGAGAGTGATGCATATTAAATATGAGCCTTGGGACCCTGATGCCTGTTAATCTTGGACCAAAGAAGGAGACAGGGAGGGTAGGAGGAAAGGAGAAAAAAAGATAGAGATTGAAGGCACTTTCTGTGAGCAGAGACATCTTCAAGTTAAACTCAGGTCCTGGGACTGTACCTGGGGAAGATGGCTCTTCCAAAAGTCTGCTCTCTCCAAATAGAAAAGGACCCCATGAAAACCATCTTCAGTGCAACATTTACAAGGAAGTGGCGCTTGCACTACAAATCTTGCAGATGTGGAACCTTGAGTGAAAGTCGCTGGTGGTGAAGTGAAGTTAGAACATCAGCAGTATAAATGAAAGACATTTGATTTTTTCTTTCTTTTTTTTTTCTTCTTACAAAAACAGCTTAGAAAACACAAGTGTGCTTGGGGAATGTGTGGGAGGTTCGGGTGATTTTACAGTTTTTACTTTAGTTCCTGTTTACACTCAACTTTGTGGGATAAATGGGACCTATTTATGTCAGTGATTTTGTAGAGCAGCCACAGTCCCTTGTATAAGTCTCTTAATGCAAACATTGATTTTATGAACTATAGCCCTTAGTGTTATAACCAGGGAAAGGGAAGGAAGAGAATGGACATTTAATCTGACGTATGTTCTATGCCAGGTACTTAATGGCATGTCTCATTTATTTCTTAATACCACTCCCAAAACAGGGGTTGTAATTATATTTCACAAGTAAGGAAACTGAGGTTCAGATGGAATTAAAATTAAGCCATGTGATTTGTAAAAGACAGAACTGAGATTTGAGTACAGTCTTCCTGACTGTGTTCTCTCCATTTCACTGCCTCTCATTCACATGTATATGGTATTTCTTAGGGAACTTGAACATTATTATAATTAAGTGGCAATTCAGAAGGAAGTTTCTATGTGGTACCCACTACTTAAATAGGAAATGTATCCCCCTAATAGCATATATATGTATAATTGAGTCACTTTGCTGTACGTCAGAGATTGGCACAACTTTGTAAATCAACTATACTTCAATAAAAAAATTAAAACAGAGATAAAGATAGCATCCTTGGCTTGAGTCCATATGATGGTGATTACACTAGTGTGTATTTGTGAGATGTTTTACCAAATATGTAGCAGATTTCCAAACATAAGTGTAGGAATCATCATATAGGAGATTCATATTTAAAACATATTGAAGACAGCTACAAACAATGCTTCTGAAATTAATTAGGAAGATCAGTATTGATGCCTTACCCCTCTGCATTGTTCAAGGATTCTGTTGGATTAGAGAGCATCTACTTAAAGTGGCACTTTATGGAAAGCTAAGACTATAGGAAAAGTACTTTTGTGGCCTGTTTTCATCCAACTCTTGTAAGAGATAGGTTTCCAAGTGGGAAGAACTTTTTTTTAAAACATTCCTGGCCACTGAAACATTGGCAGAAATTTTGACATGTAATTATGTTGGTGTCAAAAAGTTGAATAAATGATAAATGAAGATTTTGTTTTGATGCCACCCAAATTCATCTCCTATCAGTTCAGTGGTACCTATGCTCCTCATTTCCTGTTTAGGTACCATAATGTGGCAGTGGCGTGTGGGGTGTTGCTCTCCGAATGTGGCATAATTTCAGAGATGTAAAGTGAACTTCTGACAGAAGCAGGATTGGTATACTTTACTAAGAATGCCTTTCAATTGGGCAGCAATGTTGCCCCTGGTGCAAATTAAAAAGCACTTGTATTTTTAATATTGTCATATTCCTCTTTACCATATCAGTTATTTCATTTATAAATCATTTATGAAGCTCTCATTGGATGCAAGTCATTTGGGGAAGGTTACAAGAAGAGAAAACCAAGTGCTGTACTCACGAAGCTTCAGTCTACTAGGGAGGTTAAGGCAGATGGAAACAGGAACAGTTATAAAGTGGCCTCAACAAAGTTCTGGGGGTCCAACTTTACTGTTCCCTTAACCAATCATTCCCTTTGGCCCTGAGATATTTGAAGAAAGCAAATATTAATAGACAAAAGAAAATAAAATCCAGTTCTCTTTCTCTATAGACTCGGAATTTCTTTTTTCTATAACTTGTTCATATAATTCGTCCCTGAATAATTACTATTAGTGGTACATATATGTGGGGAAAGTGAATAATTGAACAAATTAGCAAGATGATGTGAGACACTGCCACTTCACGGATGCACATGGTCATTACTGCAGCTCTGACTTCCTCTGAAGTAGAGAACATTGGTATATCAAAGGAATTCTTCTGTTTAATGCAAGCTTTGGTTTTTTGCCTATTCCTTAAAATATGACCTTTTCAAGTTCGTTCACTGATAATAGATCAGAAGAGCCTAACACTATGAAAGTTGAGTTGGCTCTGGTCCTGTAAACAATTGGAACTAGCTTTCTATGTCCTCTAAATACAGACATTTGAGGAAGAAACCCACTAAAATGAGGTCCCTTGACCTAGCTATAGCCATTCTGTATGAGTTTGTCTTAGTAACATCTAACTTTGTGGTAATTACTACCAAAAAAAATTCTTCTAATTGAAACTTAAGAATTGCTTTAAAAATGTTGAGTATTTCAAAGACCAGCAAGCCAAAAGCACTAGAATAGAATAGTCATGCTAGTGGCATGATAGCTGACTTGCCTATATTTTGTCTTTACTCATGAAAAGCTATGTGAATGGGCAGAATAAAGGAAAGAATATATTAATTGACTGAATTGTTTGGGTTTAAGTGGGATTCTGTAGCATACATTTTCCTGGGTATTAAGGCTGAATAAAGAATGTTGCCTGAGGTGGGAATGTAAAGTGGTGCAGCTGCTTGAGAAAACAATCTGGGAGTTCTGTAAATGGTTAAACATAATTATCATATGACCCAGCAATTCTACTCCTAAGTATATGCCCAAAGAAATGTGAAAACCTATGTCCACACAAAAACTTCTATGGAATATTCATAGCAGTTTTATTCATAAAAGCCAAAAAGTAGAAACAGCACAATGTCCATTGACTGACGAGTGTATAAACAAAATGTGGTATATCTATAAAATGGAATACTATTTGGCCACACAAAGAAACGTAGCACTGATACGTGCTACACCATGGATGAACCTTGAAAATTTTGTGCTAAGTGAAAGAGGTCAGTCACAATGCACCACATACTGTATGATTCCATTTATAAGAAATGTCCAGAATAGGTAAATTTATAGAGTAAGAAAGTAAATTAGTGGTTGCCTAGATCTGGGTGTGGGATTAGGGGACCAGGAGGTGATGGCTAAAGAGTGCAGGTTTTTGGGAGGTGGTAATGAAAATGTTCTAAGAGGGACTGTGGTGATGAGTACACAACTCTGTGAGTAACTAAAAGCTACTAAATTGTACACTTGAAATGAATGAAGTGTATGGTATGTGAACTATATCTCGATAAAGCTGTTTAAAAGGAAAGAGTAGTGCCTGCATACACAGTTTGGGTGTATAAAACCAAACCACTTTATATTATCAGTTTTAAAACTCTCATTGGTATTATGCCAACTGACCTTTGGTCTCTTTTAATAAAGATTTAGTAAGACTTGTATTCCATTTTATAAGGTGGGTATATGAGAGCTAAGGGAGCTATCTGATTATCACTTATAATACACCAGCAATGCTTTTGTTCACTATGTCAAAGAGCCCCCGTTTAACCATGAAAAATCTGATGGAAGTCCCTCACAACAGAACTACATTCATTTCAGAAGGATTTTGTAAAAGGAAAAGTAATTGGCAATAATATATATAGGACTTGTAAATATTATATATACTTCATGAAGTTAGGTCTGAAACTTCTGGGCTCTTGTCATATGGTACTGCATTTATACTCTGTTCTTATAGCATGAGACCTCTCAAATTCAGAAAGAAACATTAAAAAACTGTTTTTAGCTCTTTAGGACTGCACACAGAATATGAGATGTGATTGGCATATGCTCTTTGTCTCATCACACAGCAAACTGTAGAACTGGGACCTTGGTCTTCTGCTCATATCATATTAAAGTACTGCTTGGCAAATCTGAACAGACTAATATATATTTTACCCCTTCCTACGTATCTTATTAACTATAAAGTAAGATGTCAGGAATAGAAAAATGCCTTGATTCTTCTCAAAATTAAAAAAAAAACAACCAATTAAATGTCAATGAAACAAATAAAATTCTTCAAGTATCCACAGTAAAAAATTGAAGATACGATCTTTTTACCCTGCATGCTTTCAATAGCTTGACGTGTAACTGTTAAGGTTACATTTTCTTTCAAGGAATGCATGTATAGGTTTATCAAGTAGTATGTTGGTAAATGGTTCACAACTGACCTCCTGGGAAAAAAAATTCTGATTTGTAGTGGTGCCTGATTTTTTTGGTGTAAGTATTTCCACCATGGCTGATTTCAAGCTACCTGTGAGATGTCTTTAATGTGGAGTTGGGCAAAGATGCACAGAATGACTCTTGAGAGCTTAAATGAGTTGGTTGCTTCCTAACACACATACACATATACACAGACCTGTGTAGTTGTGCATAGGCATAAATGCACCATGTAATTTATGTAACTGTTGGGAAATGAGATGTTCAAAAACATGTTTTTCTTGATAAATACAAGGTTACTTAAATTTTTAACCAAATTGGAGGCTTCTTTTTCAAAAATAAATGATCAGATCCCTTGCTTATGATATAAAATATACTTCAAGAAATGTAATCTTTTATGGATTGTTCAAAAATTACATCTGACCCTCCCACCCTCAGGTATTGAAAAAATAACTATTTGCTTGTACGTGGAAACAGAAGAAATGTGTGTTGACTGGTTACTTTAGGAAGGAAGGATTAAGGGTGAGATTGTGAAAGATTATGAAAATTTTCTTTATTCACTTTTGCTAGTTTTGATCTGTCATAATTAACATGTATTACTTTCACAATTAAAAATTCAAATAACTTTTAGAAAGGATTAGTTGAAGTTTGTAAAATAGACTAGAGCTTTGCTAAAATCACTTTTTAAAAAAAGCTAGTGCTTTTTTTTGTAGATTTCAGTCTGTTTTCCAAACTGAAGTTTTGTCTACATTAACTACAAACAATTGGAAATTGAAAGTCACATTTCACTTACAATAGTATAAAAATAAAATACTTAGGGATAATAAAATGGGGAAAGGACAGTCTTTCAACAAGTGGCTCTGGAACAAATATGAGATATATATATATATAAAACCTCGACTATTACTTCACACCAGACATAAAAATTAACTGGAAATGAGACACGCAGTTAAAAATGAGTTAAAACTTTAAAATGTAAGGGAAAAAGAAGAAGAAAGGGAGAAAATGTAAGGGAAAATCTTTGTGACCTTGGGTTAGATAAAGATTTCTTATATAGAACACAAAAAACATGAAACATAAAATAAAATTGATAAGCAGGCTTTGTTAAAATTAAAAAATTCTACTCTTTAAAAGACACTGTTAATAAAATTGAGATAAGCCATAGAGTAGAAGAAGATATTTCAAAAACATATCTGATAAGGGGTTTGTATCCACAATGTATAAAGAACTCTTACAACTTAATAAGACAATAAACGAGCTGATAAAAAATTTGACAGATAATTCACCAGAGAAAATACAGGAGTGATTAATAAACACACACACACAAATGCCCAACACCATTAGTTATCAGGTAAACGCAAATTAAAACCCATTACAATAGAGATACCCCCTCACCCCCAACACACAGAGGAACAGCTACGATTAGGAAGACTTAGAGTCCCAAGTGCTGAAAAGGATGTAGAGCAACTGGAAATCTCATATATTGCTGGTGGGAATGTGAAATGGTATAGCCATTTTGGAAAACAATGTGTCACTTTCTTATAGTTAAACATACACTTGCCCTAAGACCCAGGCGTCTCACTCTTAGGTTAGGTATATAGAAGAGAGGAATTAAAACATACACATATGTTCACAAAAAGACATGTATGCAAATGTTGATAGCAATGTCATTCGTAGTAACCCTGAACTGAAAACAACTAAAGTGTCCATCAACTGATAAATATATAAGCAAATGGTAATCACTCCATGCAATGGAATAGTGCTCAGCAATTTAAAGGAATGAGCAACTAATAAATACAACAACCTCTGTAAATCTCAAAAGCTTTATGCTAAGTGAAAGGAGTAAGATACAAAAAGTTCCATACTGTACTATTTCATTTATGTAACATTATAGGAGAGGCAAAGATATAGAAAAAGAAAATCGATCAGTGGTTGCCACGGCCTAGAGTAGGAGGGGAGTTGACTGCCTGAAGGAACTTTTTGAGGGTTGGGCTGATAGTCTATATCTTTATGTACCTATAAAAACTGGATTTTATTGTATGTAGTTATATTCAATGTATCTGACTTAAGAAATATACTTAGTGCGAGAGGAGTTATATTTCCATGCTTCAGTTTCCTCATCTGTAATGTGGGTCTGTTAATAAGACCTATCATATAGGGATATTTTTGAGGATGAATTGAGATAATATATGTAGAGGGACTTAGAACAGTGTCTGGCATATGGACTGAATATATGTTTGATATTTTCATTGTGATTGTTTATGGATTTTTTTGTTTTACTTACTATAGTTTTAGTTGTTAACTTACTATAGTTCCCCATAAAATCTCATTTGGAAAAAAGGAGTTTTCTACCAACAAGAACACAATTTGTTTGTGATCATATCTAAAAACCGTGATCTTCTATGTAGGGTGGGTATGTATGCCTTGGCCGTTGTGAGATGTTGAGTAGGCAGAATGTGGGAGGCTGTGCCTTCCTGAAGCCTATGGGACACTGGACCCTTCTCGGGGCTTTGCCTTGTCTACGATTGTTCTGCATTAGCTGGTGACTGTAGAGGCACAGAGCTTGTTTGAGCAAAAAAGAAAAATATACTTGGATTTAGAAGGAGAGTTTCTCAGTGGGCTGTTGCATTCTGAGATAAAATTTTTAAATCTCTGTATTCTTCTGTTTCGGAAGTGAATTTCTGCATCAATTTTGGTTAGTCCAGCGTGGATAAGTCTCATTCTACACAATATCTTTCTTTCGTTTTTCTTTTTTTTTTTCATCTTATTTCCACTCTCGACCTTTCTAGAAAGGCTGATTTGTTTGTATCTCAGCATTAATAAAGCAAATCATCAACTTATGTCTTTCCATTGCCTATGTTGTTCCAAGATTATTTGTAGGCAGTTTTCTGTTACTTCAAAATTTTTATTTTGAAATAATTTTACACTTAGAGAAGAGCTGCAAAGATAGTACAGAGTTCTTGTATACCCTTCATGCTCCCTCTCCTAACATTGTTATAATCCTATAACCATAGGACAGTTAAGAAAACTAGGAGATTAACAGTGGTACGATACAAGACTCTTAATTTATCTACAGACCTCAGTTATGTTTCACTACTCTCCCCGCAATATTCTGTTTTCTGGTCCAGGATCCTCTTCAGGATTCCGTGTTGCGTTTAGTAGTCATATCTCCTTTGTCTCCTCTGATCTGTGACAGTTCCTCAGTCTTCGCTTGTCTTACATGACCTTGACACTTTTGAAGAGCACTGATTATTTTGTGGAAGGCCCCTCAGTTTGAGTTTGTCTGATGATTTACTCATGCGTAGACTGAGGTTAAATATTTGTGTTCAGGAATACCACTGAAAGGAAGCAGTGCCCTTCCCTATTCAGCATAGGAAGGGCACAAAATATTGATGTGTCTTATTGTTGGTGATGTTGACCTTGATCACTTGGTTAAGGTAATGTCTGCCAGGTTTCTCCACTCTTTTCCTTTTATAATTAATAAATATCTTTGGGGGAGATATTTTGGGAATATGCTAATATCTCGTCCTCATTAGACTTCCTTCTATTATTCTGTAAAGAAAATCGTCTTATTTACCTTGATCCTTAGCCAAATGGCTCAGAAAAAAGAATTAGGATTTAGGAGCCTTGACACATGGGTGCCCAGGAATTGGGTGTATGGGTATATCTCAGCACTGAGTCCTTCTGAATATGGCTGATCCTCAAGGCTGAATAAGGAGAGGAAGTAGGCTGACGTGCATTGCAGGTGTCTGAGACAACTGCTGGATTCAGTCACATTCACGGCAGAGTTCTGGAACTAATGTCATAGAGCCCCTGCTGCCACTCTTCAGGACTCTGACTGACCCCACCTCCAAGCCATTCCATACTGGAGCTTGTGAGGATTTCAGCTTAGTGTCCTGAGGGTGTTTATTTCCTGGTTACTCAGAGGGAAGTCACAGTGTGTCTACTCTGGCCTCCCTCTCCAATCAAAGAGTCAGCTACCTCTGCAGATGCCCATGTAAATCATCTTTAGTAGAACAATGAGAATCTGGGGAAAACCCCTCCTAGGGAAATGAGTGCTGTTTCATTATAAGAGAGAAAAAAACAATCCTTCAAATCTGGTTCATCTCACAGTCTAAATGCAAGTTCTTAATTAAAAGCCAACAGAGATTTCTAAAGTTGGAGAAAAACTGGAGCAACAACTTTAAAAATTATCCTGTGGGCTTTTCTTCCTTCTTAGTCTCTTAAAGGGAAAAAGGCTAATAACCATTCAGTGGGAAATTGCTGTTCCTTCAGAACAAGGAAGTGAATGAGAATGAAAAGTGGCATCCCAGGGGAATGGGGAGTCATCCTGTAATTAGACTGGGCACCATGTAGAGAGGCAGCAAAAAATTACTGGAATGGATCAATGAGGAATTATGCTATTAGACCTTGATGGTTTATTCTATTCTCTAGTTTCTGAAGGAATAAGTAAAATGCCATGCCTTATACTTTTGTGTTTTTCCGCAGAACCTAAAACAGTGCTAAGTGTGTTTATCAATTTGGTGATTCTATGGTTCAGTTTCAGGTGTTTCTGTAGGCTGTGGTTTTTGTTTGAGCACATAAGTGCTGAACAATGGCAACAACAATAGTTATTTTATTTTATTTTTTTAACATGTCCAGTGTTTCTCTACCTTTTACTATTGGCATTTTAAGCCAGATAATTCTTTGTCATGGGGACTACCTTGTGCATTATAGATGCTTAACACCATCTCTGGCCTTTATGCACTAGATACCAGTAGCACCTCCAAGTCATGACAATCAAAAATGTCTCCAGACATAGCCAGATGTTCCCTGGGGGAATCACCTTTATTTGAGAACCATGGCTTTATTTCTTTATCCCAAGGTCACATAGCAAATAAATGGTAGAATTGTGATCAAGATCCAGAAAGTCTAAGCCCTGGCCTTCAGTAATTTCCATGATATAAACCAGTAATTGCATTGTCAAGTACATGGATAAGAACGTAATGTTGGGAGCATTGATATAATTGGCACGGATTTGTTAAAAAAATGGATTCTGTGCATGAGTCAGGTTATTAGTGGCTTGGAGACCACCTTGAAGAATCAAGAAACTTTGTCCATTTTGCAGGAGAAACTCCTGATTACAGAGCCATGCAGTAACCTAAACAGAGGAGATTTGGCTTTGCTTCTTTCTGAGAACTAGCAGAGGTCGGTGGCAGTTCTGCATCCGCATCTCTTTCCTTAATTTACATACTGCCTTCATTTTAGCAATACAGAAGGAAAATGAATAAAAACAATTATCCTCAAAGACATTCAGTCTGGTCTTGACTTGTTAAGAACGATAAAAGTCAGCAGTTAGAAGCATTTAATACAGCCAAGCAAACCATAGAGTCTCAAACAGCTTCATCTGGTGCATTTCCTCTCAGTGGCAAATAAAAGGAAGACTATAATTAGGGCATGATTCTGTTCAAGCTATCCAATAAAAGCTTTTAAAAATGATTGCCCTCATAGAAGGCAGTGTAAGGAACAAAGGAATCTTGTATGGCTTATTATTTGCTTATTAGTATTACTATATGATAATCTCTACTTTTTCTATTTTAAACCAAAGGGAGACTCTAAAATGTTCATATGATTTCTTAAGTGTATTTTTGACAACACATTAAGTAAAGGACACTGGATTTTTTTATTTTGAAAGCCAGTCTTCAGGTTTTCAATTAATCAATAAGTGTTTATTAAACCCCATGCTATTTTCTAGGTATTGCACAAAGTTTGGGTATTGGATATTCCTGGTCTGGATATTGCACAAAGTTTGGTTGAAATATCTGTGCCCTTCACATTCTAGAAATTGAAAGTAGAGTGAGGAGAGAAATCAGTGACCTTCAGCCTTCAGTGTGCACATGAATCACCTGGGGGAACTTATTAAAGGGAGTTTCTGACTCAGTGGGTCTGGAGTAGGGCATGAGATTTTGCATTTCTAAGAAGTTTCCAGGTGATGCTGATGTTGCTGGTCTCATGATCACACTTTGTGAAGCAAGAATCTAAGTGACAAGTCAAAGATACATGATATAAAGTAAGCCAAGCTCCAGTTACTAAATTCAAAGTGTGGGCTCCTCTAAGCTCAGGGAGTTATACTCTTCTCACCTCTGTGGTGTAGCAGTCACTGAAGATGTTTATGTGTCCCATGCTTGAGCACATTGCCAGTGCTGTGTGCTATTCCTGATACTTGCAAACATGTTTGCACTTGGCGACATGGATAGAGACGGGAGTCCACTCTTATGCACCTCTGACAAGTGCCTAAGCTGCTCAGAAGGCAATTCGCCATCTGGCATTGGCTGCTGGCCTCAGCTGCCACTGGAACGTCCATGATTCCTATTTTCTATTCAGGTTATATGTCTCCCAGAGACTGTTCAGATGGGGGTCTTTGACCCAACCCTGTACTAGTCACATTGTCCCTTGAGGACACTTCTAGATGCAGTGTGGGGGGTGGGGAATAAGAATAAGTAGAGTCCTGTTCTCCTATTTCCTATGAATGTGTGAAGGCCTTCCCTCTGCAGGTTCGCTCATAGCTGATGGGGACATTGTGCTCAGTTATCAGCTGAGCTGCTACGTCAGTGCTAATAAATCTTTCTGCAGTGATGGGATTTTCTGTTTCTGTGCTGTCCAATTGTTAGCCACATGCAGCTCCTGAGAACTTGAAATGTAGCTTGTGTGACTGAGGAATGGAATTTTGAATTTTAATTGCATATAATTAAATAAAATTTAAAGTTAAATACTACATGTGACTAGTGGCTACCTATGGAACAGCACAGCTAGATGAACTTCTCAAAGACACAGGCACTCACAGGAAAAGAGCAGGAAATGTTTGGATTTAACCAAGACTAGACTACTTTTGACCTGGCTTTTTAATTTATCAAGGTCATGTATTGACCTAGGGAACTGTCATAATTTCTCTGTTCATTTTTGTACCTTTCATAGAAACATGTGAGAGACTAGGTATTTAATTTACACTTAAAAAAGACTTTTAGTTTGTTGCATAAGAGATAGGTAGTAGAAAATTTGGAAAATATTGTTATACAAAATGAATTTTATAATCATTCATAATCCCACCATCTAAAAGAACCACATTGAACATACAGTGAACATTTTGGTGACTAGTCTTCCACTTCTCTGTGTGTGTGTATCTTATATAATGATCTATAAATAAATGTATGGATCTATAAATCTATACACAAATAAATAAACATTACATAAAGGAAATTTAATTTAGATACAATACTTTTGGGAGGGACCATAGTGACATAGTGCCAGGGAAGATGAACCGCAGATACCACTGGAAGGAGGAGAGAGGGTCATTTACTTCCTTTTTTTGGGAAAAAGCAGAGCTTCGCTTTGCATGCTAAATATGACCAACCCATGAAACTCTTTTGTAGGCATCAAAGAAATGGAGTCTGTGAGTGACTGATCAGAACTCATGGGCTAACAGACGGACTGTAATCTAGAAGCCCTGGATGAGCACTTAGCCATCTGAGTTGCTGTCAGTATCACTGGCAAATAACAGATGGAAATGGGGGAGAAAGTAGACCCAACAAACTCCAGGATAAAGTGTGTCTTCATTGTGTAGTGTTAAGTGCTAAACAAGATGTTTTCTAGTTAGTAGAGTTGTTTTCCTAAATGCTCTTATGTTACTGCTTAAGAAGTTCCTTTGTTCAGGCCCACAAAAGGAAAAAAAACATTCTCTTGAGGGTCAAGATGGGCACATTCTGGGGGCAGCTGAGTGGAAGGGTCCTTTGCAAACTGAGCTGGGAAACCTGAGATTTAAGCTTTTAATATCTGATGACATGCAAGTCATTTTAAGGAATCTAGATGACTTTCTGCAGAAAGGGGAAAGGAGGAAGTGGAGGAGGGAGGCTGCAGAGGTCAAAGTATAAATGGAAGATTCACCCAGAAAGCTTTTGCAACAGAAGCTTTCTAAATGTGGCTCTGTTTTTACTTTAGATCATGTGCAGGGTTGAGAGTGTGTGCAACGTTAAGTGCTTAATCAGTCTGAAAGCACTATCATAACAGCTAGCAATAGTGCTTTTCTTCTTTCCTGGCTGCTTCTCAGACTCACATTGAATGACAAGTTCAAAGTTTATGAACTCCAGGAAGACAAACTTAGACTTTTCTTTTGTATTCTATGAAAGCTTTTTATTGTCCTCCTTGCCACCTAAGCCAGAAGTACAAATAAAGGTGCAAAGACCTGATGACCCCACTTACGAATTGCCAAAGGAGTATTCCTTCTTGAATTTTCTGTCCTCTTTTTGACCAGGTCCCTGCTTATTTAAACTTACGACTTCGGCAGTATTTTCAGTCTGGAGGCTGGTGTTGCTGTTTGGTCGTATCTTGTGGAACAGCCCAGTAGTTCAGAACATAGATTATGGAGTCATATTGCTGGATTCAAACACTGGCTCCACTGTAATTTGGATACATTTCTAAGCAGCTATGTGTCTCAGTTTCCTCTTAATATAGCCTGGTAACAACAATAATACTATTACCTGGTATTAGTATCTGTTGTGGACTAGAGATAGGTGTTCCAACCTCATAAAGTTTTTGTGAGGCTGAAATTGGTTAATCCTTGTAAAGTGTTTATCACAGTGACCAGTGCAGTAAGCATTCTAAAGTGTCTCAGCACAAAGTACTTAAAAATGTCTGGAGCACACTGGACATTTCACTCGTGGTAGGCTTGGTTCTTCTGGAGAAATGTTTGCCTGTCAAGGGGGAGGGGATTTTTCCTTTAGTTTACTGCCTGCAGCTTGTGCCTGGCGTGATGTGTGCACTCCAGCAGCTAAGATCGAAGCTACACAGTCAAAACTACTAGTCTCTGAACTAGAGCAGAATTGCAACTATATTAATTTTAACACACATATTTGAGGGCTTATAAGGAGAGGTGAAGGGCCCTGAGTTTAGAGTCAGGTAGACTTGGGTCCAGATCTCAGCTTTATCATTCACCAGCTGTGTGAGCTTCGGCAAGTTACTTAACACCTTGTCTTCCGTTGCCTTATTTGTGCACTGAGTACACTCGTTCCAACCTCACAGAGTTGTTGTGAGTCTGAAATCAGAGAATCCTGGTAAAGTGCACATTACAGTGGCCAGCATTAAATATTCTCAAGTATCTATTAGTAAAAGTTGCATACCTTTGTCATTTTACCCCAAGAGAAATTATACAGCCAAGCTCAGAAAGAACTTTTTTTCTGAAGAAAAGTTTGAATGACTCCTACCAAAATCAGATTCCAAACCGATAGCCCCAGCTGCGATATCCAATTCTGAGCATACAATGGGGACTTGATTTTAGAAAGGTACATATACATATAAATATACATATATATAAATGTATAAATATATGAATGTGTATACACATATACCCCACTTACATAGTGCTTACTATGTGTCACATACTGTTCTAAGTGCTTAAAATATTAATTCATTTAATTTTTATAAAAACTTCCATGATGTAGTACTGTTATTATCATTGCCATTTTACAGATAAGGAAACTGAGGCAGAGAGAAGTTAAGTAATTTTCTGGGGTCTCAGAGCTACTACATGGTGAAGCTGGGATTTCACTCAGGGATTTAAGTGACACAGGAATTTGTGCTCTGATCCACTACACTGTGCTACCTGTAAGTGTTGCAGCCCTGACTCAGAATATTTCCCCTGGAAAAGGCCTGTGAGGCCACATAAATTTCTCTTTACATCCTTCATTTTCTTCTGAATCTGGAAATCAAACAACCAATTGCGAAAGAAATATTTCTTTTTAAAGTCCCTTCTTTCCCTTTCTTCTCCCTCCTCCCCCATTCTCTTGCCGATCCTCCACTTCTGTCGGGCTATTCCATTCTGTAAGTCCCGTTACGGGCTGCTGCTGTCATACTCTGGACACAGTATAATTCACCATGACACCTGGTGAGCAGAGATGTGTAGAAATACTTGAAACTATTAGAGCCAAACAGCCTTCTGTTAAAGTTTTTTATGGCCGCATAAATATTCTAGCTGGCTGGAGTCTGTGAGGTGTAAATACTCCATTAGAGAATATATCCATGGCGGCAGCATGGCCCTCTAGGTCTTGTCCAAGAGCCCAAGAAAATGCAAGCGTCAGGTGGCATCTGGTTTCTTTGTATTTAAACAGCCTTCTCCAGTTTCTAGAGCATAGTGGCATGATTAACAAGGTCCATTTGGCTTATTTCTTCCTTAGAAGAAATCTCAACAATCAGTTAGGCAACTTGTATTATTGAGTTCTTAGTACGTGCCCTGCCTTGTGGCATGTACTATGGTAGAAACAGGTAAGGGTTAAAATACCACATCCCCTTGTCATGAATGTTGAAATACTCACACATGAGCTCTCAAAGTGTAATCTGGACTTGAATGAGGCAAGGAATCTTCTCATCCTGAGGTGGCATTTTCACCTGCCATGAAGATTCATGAGAGAAAGCATTCATTATTATTTATTTTCATTTGACCAAATTTTGCTTTTTGGAATAACAAACCACATCTCCAAAATGCTGGCCAAGAGGAAAAAAAGACCGTCTTGACTATCTCTCTCTTTTTTTTTTTTAACCATATTTTCTGAAAAGGCTTATCTCTGATGACTCTGTATGGCTGACAACACCATACTCTTGATAACTTAAGAATTAATATTTTCTCAGGAGGGGTAACTTGGGAGAGAGCATGGGGGTCAAGAGAGTTCAGGCTCAGGAAGACTGCACCATCAGCTTGTCCACAGATTTGCCAGATTCACTCATCCTTACTCTCCCTCTGCCCCAGGCTGTGCTCCCCCGGAAACATGGGAACTGGGTGGCAGCACAGAGCTGGGCACTGTATTCAGGCAAATGAGGCAAACCCCTAGCCCTGCATAAGGGCATGCCTTGGTCCTCTCCGATCCATCCACAGACCAGAAAATTAAGGTCAGTGTTTCTTTGGCCTATACAACATCTCAATGAGATGGGGGAGAAAGGAGGCAGTCAGTCTTGTCACCATTTCACAGGCCAGAGAATAGGGACAGAGGGAGGCCACACCTGCAGAGGGAGAGATGAAGTGCAGCCTCTCCCCAGTGACATTCCACAGATTTTCCATTTGCCTGGGCTTCCCCAAACTTGGCTGGTCATCAGCATCTCCTAGGGTGAGGGTTAAATACCTGGATTCCTAGGCTCACCTGTCACTCAGAGACTCTGATAAAGTAAGTCTGGGTAAGAGGAATCCCATATTCTTTTTTTTTATAATTAATTTTTATTGGAGTATAGCTGATTTACAATGTTGTGTTAGTTTCTGCTGTATAGCAAAGTGAATCAGTTATACATATACATATATCCCCTCTTTTTAAGAACCTACAGTATAACACAAGGGACTCTACTCAATACTCTGTAACAGATGTGAATGGACCTAGAGGCTGTCATACAGAGTGAAGTAAGTTAGAAAGAGAAAAACAAATATAGTATAATATCACTTATAAGTGGAATCTGGAAAAATGATACAGATGAACTTATTTGCAAAGCAGAAATAGAGACACAGACATAGAGAACAAATGTATGGACACCAAGGGGGAAGGTGGGGTGGGATGAACTGGTAGATTGGGACTGACATATATACACAACTATGTATAAAATAGCTAACTAATGAGAACTGACTATATAGCACAGGGAACTCTACTCAGTGCTCTGTGGTGACCTAAATGAGAAGGAAATCAAAAAAAGAGGGAATATATGTACACATATAGCTGATTCACTCTGCTTACAGCAGAAACTAACACAATGTTGTAAAGCAACTATACTCCAATAAAAATTAATACAAAATTCTGTAATGACCTATGATGGAATAGAATCTAAAAATCCATATTCTTAGCCAGCCTCCCGCATAATTCTAAAGATTAACACTGCATTAAACTACTGCCCAGCTGTCTCCATAATTATTATGGGATGGGAAAGAAAAGTCCCCATTCGACAAGCTGATCAAAACCGCAGTCAGACATGTATTATCCTGTTACATGGGATATAGTTGGGTCTTAAGCAGAAGACACCTCTTGAAATAAACAGCTTTTGAGAGGAAGAGGTCAAGCCAGTCCCAAGCAGCTGACACAGGGCCTGACAAGGTGTGATCTGAGGAATGGAATGTGAGGCTTTTACCCAACAAACGTTCATTTTGGTCATAGACACTCCACACTACCTTGCTTCTCAGTTACGCTCCCTGGGCTATGTTCCATGAAGTTTTGAAGTCTCTGGGGTACTTCAAAGTGAGAAGGATGCCAAATTCATCTCATGAGGGGGTATCCTTTAGCCATGGAGTGTTTTGGTCTCATGGGCATTCGGTCTGTGCTCTTTTGAGAGAATTGTGTGGAAATGGCACACAGATACCAGGCTTGGCATGAAGTCTTGCCCTCATTCTGATGTTGGATCATTTGGAGGAGGGGTTTGCTAAATTTTGTTTCAACAGGTGGGCAAGTCACTAGATCAAAGGATGAGAATTCTCAGAAATTAATTTGAATAAACTTATTTAATGATACCCCCCATTTTGTTCAGTAAATCACCAACTAAACATTATCTGTAATAAGAAATAAGAATAGTATGGATAACTAACACACACATAATTACTACTCATATCATTTTCTCCTCAAACTCACAAGAGCCCAGCATTGTTAGTAGAAAATCAGGTATACTGGTTTGAATTCTTTTCCTTTCCTTGCCCTTTCTACCTTCCTGAGGAGTTATTCCATAAAAAAAAAAAAAAAAAAGCATTTCTTTGTAAGGGAAAGGAGGGGCAGTGGAATTTTATCATCCACTTAGAAATACTGAAAAATTCAATTATACTTATGCAGTAGTCTCTGAGGATGATTCCAAGATCCAGATGGACATATTGACATATTGGATCATCTCAGGAGTAGCCTGCAAAACCAGAATTTCCAGGTGCATGTAAAACTGCACTGATATACTTAAGTGAAGAAAGATCCAAACCCTTGATTAACTCAGCTCTGCTGTGTACATACACAGACATGTCTAGGATTTTGCAAAATGTTTAAAATTAAATACTTAATGGAGAGAGTATTAGTTCTTTGCTTGTAGAGGTGTTATGGAAAGGCCTGCATGTGTATGACTTGCAAATGAAGTCAGCACTTGGGGAGGAATCCCAGGAGCTGGACCCTCCGCTTCAATGGCTGGCTCCATGCTTAGGCGATGTGACAATGAACCGGGCCCAGCCTTTGCCCTGTTTCGCCACATGAATTAGGAAGGGAACACAGAGTATTACTGGAGTGAATTCAGCTCTGGTTGTAATTTTTTTTGCTTTCCTCCTGATGCCAAAGTTCAAATGATTTTCCTCCCAGCTTGCTTCCCAGTTCTTTAAAAATGATTTTTTTTTTTGCCAGTTTCATGGTTTTCACTACTTAGGAAGACTTTTCTAATTCATTTCATGACTAACCGTCACTGGTTGGCAGCAGTTTGGTTAACAATTTAGCTTCTAAATCGTGTTAGTCCCTACTCTGAAATTCCTCTTATTCTAAATCCCTGGAAACTGTTGCTTTAAATGAGTGATGCCTTCCTTCCTAAATTTGTACTATCAGCAGATCCTGGATGGGGGATTTAAACAGCCAGTAAATACATCTGAAGGAAGTTTGAGGTTGGAACTAAATTTTGTTTAGTAATAATACAGCTTTGGATTTAACAGCATAAAGAATTTGAAAATGCATCATACAAATAGGATTGGAAGTATAAAATGGCACCAGAAGACTTCACACCAAACATTTGTGGAGTCTTACTCTTTTGAAGTACTTCTCATTAGATCTGCAGAGTTTTTTTTAAAAATAAAATTTATTTACATAATATAAATATACATTTACCATTCCTCTTCCACCATCAAAGATAACAGAATTTCTTATAAACTCAGACTTCTCAAATTTTCATGATTTTTTTTCTGCATCTGTTTTCCCCCTTAAAAAAAAAATCTCGTGTATGGACCTAGAGACTGTCATACAGAGTGAAGTAAGTCAGAAATAGAAAAATAGATATCGTATAATATTGCTTATATGTGGAATCTAGGAAAATGGTATAGGTGAACTTATTTGCAAAACAGAAATAGAGACACAGACGGAGAGAACAAATGTTTGGATACCAAAAGGGGAAGGGGGTGCGGGATGGATTGGGAGATTGGGATTGACATATATACACTACTATGTGTAAAATAGATAACTAACGAGAACCGACTATATAGCACAGGGAACTCTACTCCGTGCTCTGTGGTGACCTAAATAGGAAGGAAATCCAGAAAAGAGGGGATATATGTATATGAATAGCTAATCCACTTTGCTGTACAGCAGAAACTAACACAATGTTGTAAAGCAACTATACTCCAATAGGAAAAAAATCTCTAAATGTGCTTTATCTTCTGGCTATCTCTTCTTCAGACTCTGACAATAGACTTATGCTTTTATAGAGATTCTTTATCCCCAAGATCATAGATGGTTTCCCTTCTTAGATCTTTCTTTTTAATAGTATCACACAAATGCTTTCTTTGAAACTAGCCTTATTCCATCCCCTGCCTTCTCTCTCCTAGTTTTGGTGAGCTGACTCCCACTGCATGTGGTATATACAGAAAGATGGGATATTCCCATGACTCTTCCTCCCCACACAATTATTTTAATAGGTGCCATCTCCTCTCCTAGGAGAATGTTGGTTTTGGTATGTAGATTGGCATAGAAGTATGTCATGGAAGATGTGTAACATAGCTTCTCTGTGTTCTAGTTATTCTATTTTTTTGCAGCCTCTCAAAGGTTTTAATGTTCTATCCTCAGCCTTCTTCTCTGAAAACTTCTTCTCCCTTGTTGAGCTCACGTATTTAAGGTTAAAATCAATATCTCCAGGCCTCCTTTCTTTTTATGAGGTTGATTCAACAAATGCTTAATGGTTACTGACTCTGGATCAGACACCATAATGGTGCTATGGTTATGGCAATGAATAGAACAGATGGAATTCCAGCTCTCGTGGAGCTTGCACTTTTAGATGGAAGAGACAATAAACAGAGAAGTGTGAGGTGATGAGCATTATGAAGACTGTAAAGTAGAGTAAGGTCAGCAGGAAGTGAAAGGAATGCTGTAGTTTTTAAGGCAGTGAAGGAAGCCCTCTCTGATAACATTGGAGCAGAGACCTGAAGAAAATGAGGGAGGGGCTGACCATGCAGCTGTGGCGGGCATGGTGGTCCAGGCAGAATAAAGAGCAGATGCAAAGGCCCTGGGGTAGCAGTGGATTGGAGGGGTCCTAGGAAGAACCAAGAGGCTGGTGTGACAGGACCGGATTGAGTAAGGGGAAGGAAGGCAGGAGAAGAGGCCAGACAGTAAGCAGAGGACAGGTTTTCTATAATGAGAAGGACTTTGGATTTTATAGTGAATGAGATTGGAATGTTTTGAGCAAATGAGTGACATAACCTGACTTGTTTAAAAAGCATCACCAATGGTGTGTGAATAATAGAGGACTGAGAATAAGGGAGAAGTAGGAAGAGCTGTTAGGAGGATATGACGATAAAGCAGGTGAGAATCGATGTTGCCTTGGACTTGGGTAGTGGTAGCTACAAAGGCAGGGAGAAGTGGTCCAGTTCCAGATCTACTTTGAAGGTAAATCCAACAGGATTTTCTCAAGGAGCAATGTCAACAGATGATACAAATGTTTAAGAACTGGGAGAAGTAAAGTTGATAACATTGGGTACATGGAGAAGTCCAGGTTGTTATAAGTCAAGTTTGAGATACTCATGTGATGTCCTAGTAGCAATAATGAGTAGAAAGCTGTGTGAGTCTTCATGTCGAGCATGGATGTATAAATTTGGGGATACTCAATGCATAATTTATCCTTAAAGACATGAAAATGAATTGATCATCTAGATATAGAGAAAGAAAAGTTCAGAGGAATGAATACTTGGGCCCTCAAACATTTAGTCTAGAGGTTAGGAAGATAGGAAAAACTAGCAAAGGAGACAGAGAAAGAATCATCAGTAGAAATAGAATCAAAACAAAATGTGCCAGAAATCAAGTAAAGAAAGTATTTCAAGATTCAAGGAGTGATCAAATATAAGAAATCAGCTGATAAATTAGATGAGTGCTGAGAAATTACTATTGGATTGGACCACATGGAAGCCGCTATTGTCATTGACAGGGCTGTTCCAGTAGAACAGTGGGAAAAGAAATCTTAGTAGAATAGGTCAGGAGAGATTGGGAGGAGAGGATGTAGAGAAAATTGTAAAGGATTTTTGAGTCAAGAGAGATTGGAAGGAGATGATGTGCAGAAAAATTGTAAAGGTTTTTTTTTTTGTTTGTTTGCTTGTTTGTGTGTTTTTCCCAGTAAAGGAGATTAACAGGATGGTTGTGAAGTTCAGGGAGATTTTTTAAAGACAGGAGATAGTACAGCATGTTTGTCTATTGTGGGGGATGATCCAATGATGCCAGAGCAATGTACAGGTAGGAAGGGATCAGATCTAGATCTGTCTTATAAAAAGGTTGTTACAATAAAGACAACTTGGCAGTATCAATGATGGACGTCTGATTGTCGTGTCATATATCACCTTCACAATATCCATGTGAGGTTTACATGAACTTTAGTGTTCCTGTTACAAAGAAAGAGAAACTGAAGATGCATAATGGTTTAGGAATAGAGCATTAACACACTGGCTTGCATGTGCATGTTGGCGTTGAATTTAGATGACTGTTAAATAACAGGAAGACCCATCAAAAGAGCCATCCAGAAGAGATCTGTCTCCCAGCTCTGCTGCTTACTACCTGTCTGATTTGACATGTTGTTAATTTCAAGGTTCCAATCTCTAACGTGGGAATAGTACCTATTTTACAGCATTTTTGTGAAGTTTTAGTGAGATAAGAATGTTAAATGTGGAATATAATGAGTGCTTAATAGATGGAAGTTATCAAAAAAAGGGGTGGTCTTAGAGAAAACCACAGAATAAATGTAATGATTACAATCCATTCTAACAGGAGGGAAGGCAGAATAAATGGGTACAGTTATAGCTGGGTGCATAGATTTCATGGTGAGAATATGTGAAAACAGGTGTTGTCACCTGAATGTTCCAAAGACCCTTGACACATAAGATGAGTACAACTCATCATCTGACCCCATCTGGAATAATGAGAGTTTTGTTAAAAACACTGCTGTTTTGCTGATCTCTAAATCAGCAACTTTTCTGTTTCTTATTTATCATTATTTTGTCATCTCATTATTTCTCATATCTGTCCCCTTTTTACCAGCTGCAGTGCTACAATTCCAGGTCAGTGAGGTCATTTGACTCAAGTATATGTAATAATAACTTTATAATTTCTTTTTTTTTTTAGCTTTTGCATAATCTTTTTTTAAGAAATTTTATTGAGATACAGTTAACATACAATAAACTGCATATATTTAGAGTGTACAATTTGATTTTTTTTCATATTAGTAATGTATATATGGCAATCCCAATCTCCCAATTCATTCCCCTCCAACCCTCCCTGCTTTCCCCACTTGCTGTCCATACATTTGTTCTCAACATCTGTGTCTCTATTTCTGCCTTGCAAACTGGTTGATTTGTACCATTTTTCTATATTCTGCATATATGTGTTAATATATGATATTTGTTTTCTCTTTTTTTACTCACTTCATTCTGTATGAGAGTCTCTAGGTCCATCCATGTCTCTACAAATGTCCCAGTTTCATTGCTTTCTACAGCTGAGTAATATTCCACTGTATATATATACCACATCTTTTTTATCCATTCATCTGTTGATGGACATTTAGGTTGCTTCCATGTCCTGGCTATTGTAAAAAGTGCTGCAGTGAACATTGGCCTGCATGTGTCTTTTTGAATTATGGTGTTCTCTGGGTATGTGCCCAATAGTGAGATTGCTGAGTCATATGGTAACTCTTATTTTTAGTTTTGCAAAGACCCTCCATACCGTTTTCCATAGTGGCTGTATCAATTTACATTCCCACCAAAAGTGCAAGAGCATTCCCTTTTTCCCACACCCTCTCCAGCATTTATTGTTTGTAGATTTCCTGATGATGCCCATTCTCACAGGTGTGAGGTGATACCTCATTGTAGTTTTGATTTGCATTTCTCTAAGAATTCGTGATGTTGAGCAGTTTTTCATGTGCCTCTTGGCCATCTATATTGTCTTCTTTGGAGAAATGCCTATTTAGGTCTTCTGCCCATTTTTTGATTGGGTTGTTTGCTTGATATTGAGCTGCATTAAATGTTTATATATTTTGGAGATCAATCCTTTGTCTGTTGATTCGTTTGCAAATATTTTCTCCCACTCTGAGGGTTGTCTTTTTGTCTTGCTTATAGTTTCCCTTGCTGTGCAGAAGCTTTTAAGTTTCATTAGGTCCCACTTATTTATTTTTGTTTTTACTTCTATTGCTCTAGGGGGTGGATCAAAAAAGATCTCGCTGTGATTTATGTCAACGAGTGTTCTTCCTGTTTTCCTCTAGGCGTTTTATACTGTCTGGCCTTACCTTTAGGTCTTTAATCCATTTTGAGATTATTTTTGGGTATGGTGTTAGGGAGTGTTCTAATTTCATTCTTTTCCATGTAGCTGTCCAGTTTTCCGAGCACCACTTATTGAAGAGGCTGCCTTCTCTCCATTGTATATCCTTGCCTCCTTTGTCCTAGGTTAGTTGACCATAGTTTATCTCTGGGCTTTCTATCCTGTTCTATTGATCTATATTTCTGTTTTTGTGCCAGTACCATGCTGTCTTGATCACTGTAGCCTTGTAGTATAGTTTGAGGAAAGGAAGCCTGATTCCACCAACTCCATCTTTCCTTCTCATGATTGCTTTGGCTATTTGGGGTCTTTTGCATTTCCATAGAAATCATAAAACTTCTTGTTCTACTTCTGTGAAAAATGCCATTGGTAATTTGATAGGGGTTGCACTGAATCTGTAAATTGCTTTGGGTAGTATAGTTATTTTCACAATGTTGATTCTTCCAATCCAAGAACATGGGATATCTCTCCATTTGTTTGTGTCGTCTTTGATTTCTTTCATTAGTGTCTTATAGTTGTCTGAGTACAGGTCTTTTACCTCCTTGGTTAGGTTTATTCCCAGGTATTTTATTCTTTTTGTTGCAATGGTGAGTGGGATTGTTTCCTTAATTTCTCTTTCTGATCTTTCATTGTTAGTGTATAGAAATGCAAGAGATTTCTGTATGTGAATTTTGTATCCTGCAACTTTACTGCATTCATTGATTAGCTCAAGTGGTTTTCTGGTGGCATCTTTCGGAGTTTCTATGTATAGTATCATGTCATCTGCGAACAGTGGCAGTTTTACTTCTCCTTTTCCAATCTGAATTCCTTTTATTTCTTTTTCTTCTCTGATTGCTGTGGCAAGGACTTCCAAAACTATGTTGCATAGTAGTGGCGAGAGTGGACATCCTCGTCTTGTTCTTGATCTTAGAGGGAATGCTTTCAGTTTTTCACCTTTGAGAATGACGTTTGCTGTGGGTTTGTCATATATGGCCTTTATTATGTTGAGGTAGATTCCCTCTATGCCCACTTTCTGGAGAGTTTTTATCATAAATGGGTGCTGAATTTTGCCAAAAGCCTTTTCTGCATCTATTGAGATGATCATGTGGTTTTTATCCTTCAATTTGTTCATATGGTGTATCACCTTGATTGATGTGCATATATTGAAGAATCCTTGCATTCCAGGGATAAACCCCACTTGATCATGGTGTATGATCCTTTTAATGTGTTGTTGGATTCTGTTGGCTAGTATTTTGTTGAAGGTTTTTGCATCTAAATTCATCAGTGATACTGGTCCATAATTTTCTTTTTTTGTAGTATCTTTGTCTGGTTTTGGTATCAGGGTGATGGTGGCCTCATAAAATGAGTTTGAGAGTGTTCCTTCCTCAGAAATTTTTTGGAAGAGCTTGAGAAGAATGGGTGTTAGCTCATCTCTAAATGTTTGATAAAATTCACCTGTGAATCCATCTGGTCCTGGACTTTTGTTTGTTGGAAGATTTTTAATCACAGGTTCAATTTCATTACTTGTGATTGGTCTGTTCATATTTTCTATTTCTTCCTGATTCAGTCTTGGAAGGTTATACCTTTCTAAGAATCTGTCCATTTCATCCAGGTTGTCCATTTTATTGGCATATAGTTGCTTGTAGTAGTCTCTTATGATTCTTTTTATTTCTGAGGTGTCCATTGTAACTTCCCCTGTTTCATTTCTAATTTTATTGATTTGAGTCTTCTCCCTCTTTTTCTTGTTGAGTCTTGCTAGAGGTTTTCAATTTTATTTATCTTCTCAAAGGACCAGCTTTTAGTTTTATTGATTTTTGCTATTGTTTTCTTTGTTTCTATGTCATTTATTTCTGCTCTGATCTTTATGATTTCTCTCCATCTACTCACGTTGGGTTTTGTTTGCTCTTCTTTCTCTAGTTTCTTTAGGTGTAAGGTTAGATTGGTTATTTGGGATTTTTCTTGTTCCTTGAGGTAGGATTGTATTGCTATCAACTTCCCTCTTAGAACTGCTTTTGCTGCATCCCATAGATTTTGGATCATTGTGTTTTCATTGTCATTTGTCTCTAGGTATTTTTTGATTTCCTCTTTGATTTCTTCAGTGATCTGTTGGTTATTTAGCAGTGTATTGTTTAGCCTCCATGTGTTTGTGTTTTTTACAGTTTTTTTCCTATAATTGATTTCTAATCTTATAACATTGTGGTCAGAAAAGATGCTTGAGACAATTTCACTTTTCTTAAATTTACCAAGGCTTGATTTGTGACCCAATATGTGATCTATCCTGGAAGATGTTCCATGTGCACTTGAGAAGAACATGTAACTTGCTGTTTTTGGATGTAATGTCCTATAGATATCTATCAAATGAAGCTTGTTTATTGCATCATTTAAAGCTTGTGTTTCCTTATTAATTTACTGTCTGGATGATCTGTCCATTGGTGTAAGTGGTGTGTTAAAAGTCGTCCACTCTGATTGTGTTACTGTCAATTTCCTCTTTCACAGTTGTTTGCATTTGCCTTATGTATTGAGGTGCTCCTATGTTGGTTGCATATATATTTATAATTGTTATCTCTTCTTCTTGGATTGGTCCCTTGATCTTTATGTAGTGTCCTTTCTTGTCTCTTGTAATATTTTTTATTTTAAAGTCCATTTTATCTGATATGAGTATTGTTACTCCAGCTTTCTTTTGATTTCCATTTGCATGGAATATCTTTTTCCATCCCCTCATTTTCAGTCTGTATGTGTCCCTAGGTCTGAAGTGGGTCTCTTGTAGACAGCACAAACCTTATAATTTCTTTTTGAGTGAAAAGATCTATTTAACATGTTTTTTCTTCACCATTTGATAATTTTCTCAGTATTAATCAATATATATTTTCTTTAGATCTACATTTTTTTTCTTGCTCTTTGGGTAGTTGCATAATGAATATCATTGTCTCCACAGTTTTTCTTTTTGTTCCACCTTTAATAATCTGTTTTGTATTGTTACCATCTCTTTTTTTTTTTCTTATACAGGGAGTCATGTATTTAGTTTCTCTTTACTATCTTATCTACTTCACTTTATGTTTTTCTCAATCCCTCTTTTCTATTTGTGCTTCCTTTTATTTGCTTATACTATTTACATTTGCTCTGATTCATTAAACACTTCTGTAGCTGGGAAAATCTCTTTTGTTTGGTAAACCTTCACCTTGTATCCTTCTGATGGACATTTTCTTTATATCATACTGTAATGTATTACTACCTCCATGACATCTTGAGAGAAGGGCCTCTTCCTGTTTTATCATTCTTCTTATCATAGTTGGAATTTTTTCTTGGTCTAACAGGACTTGGTTTATCCTTATTTTATTTATTCAGTAACGCAGGGATTTTGAGAAAATAATGTTAGTTATTACCATTGCATGATTAACAGAGAGGCTATCTTTCATTTTATATTATGCAAGCTCAAATTTTATTATAAATAAATCTTATTCATTATAACCGACCCATTTTTTCCAAGTTATTGTTTTTTCAGAATGTTGGTGTAATCTACAACAAACAGTCATAAAACAGTTTCTTGGTATCTCAGTTTAGTTTGCTAGGCTGAGCTCATATCCAGGGTAATAAAGTTTTTGTAACAGTGGCATTTAGAGTAAGAAATAGGAAATAACCTCAGAGAGAAGTCATTTGAGTCTCCTGTGCTCAGTCTTGAAGACATTATTTTTCCTACCCTAAGTCATGAAGTCAGTAATGTCCCTTTAACTATAGAAGTCTAGTATGGAAGGAATTAACAAAGGAAATTTGAATGGGGGGCATGCCTTCTATATTTTATGTATAGCATCAACTTTCATAATAATGATAGAAATGTAAACAGAAATGGAAAGAGCCATAGAAACACAGTTGATGAACTTCTGTATTTAAAGGAGGAAACCTGTATCATTGAGAAATTATAGAGCTCATCACTGTCAGCCTATCACCATTGGTATCTGGAATGAACAAGATGTGCGTGGAACAGGAAGAAACAAGCCTGAAAGTTGTACCTTAATACTTGGCAATTCTCCTGACAAACAGCTTCTTAGGAATAATTTCTTTAGGGCAGACTTGTATTTACATTTATGTATTATTCACAGGTATCGTTGAGTACAGTTATGTTTAACTGGAGTAAACTCTATGTAATTCTTTTCCTAGCATGTGTTCAGTTTTTCTTAATAAATGGTTTCTTCTTTAACAGTGTCTTGCTTCAAATAGCTGCTTTAGGATTAGCAGGAGAACATGAACTGCATGAACATTTACTATCATTTTTCTGATTGAATAAACCTTATGTTTTTAAAAACATGTTTGATGGATATTTTTGACATACACCCATGCAATTGTTTCTTATTGTTTTCTTATTCTTCCTGTCTTGAACTGTCTAACTCTGAGAATCCGTTGACACCAATTGTCAACACCATCCTTCTTGTCTGCAGGACTCATGCCACATCTGTTTGTATGCAATGTGTCACTTTAGATCCATAATCTTATTTCTTGATCTCAAATTAAATCATTCTTTCATTCAGAGTGCCATCTTGAGCTTTAAGCTATTTTTATTACATGTTCACCTTTACACAGTGTTATCCCTGTAGTTTTGAGAATTTACTTAGTCTTGAGGTCTTCCTTCTTTTTCTTAGGCTCTTGTCATTCTACTAAAAAAACAAAACAAACAAAGCAAACTTCCTTCTCATTGTTTTATTCCTTCTAATACTTTGGCTCCATATTTTTTTGACATGCTTTTCTCTGTCTTTTTTTTTATCTTGTCCATTAATTTCTCTGGATGTTTTTTTTCCTTCTGAGAACTGAATTGCCTCTTCTGAAGACTTTATTCTCTTTTATTTCCCCGGTAAGAGCCACCCTTTCCTTGATGTTTGCTCATTAATCCTCTCATCCATCTCCAGCATTTCTGATTTTTCACTACAATAGGAGATTCCTATCTTCCTGAAATCTTCTTTTGCTGAATTATAATCCCAGGAGACAATTAAACAGCTTTCACTCTGGATCTTCAATACAGGATGAGCTTTGCCAACTTTCTTTAGTCTGTGACTCCATCTTGCACAGGTGGCATCCCAGTAAGTGTGTTCTCATGGACCAAGTTGCTATGGGCTTCTTGGTCTGTTTATAGCCTTTATCCAGACTGCACAGCTTACAAAAAGACAGCTACTATAGTAAACAGGCTTCCAGACCAGGTGCAGCAAAAGCCTAGAGGTCCTTTAGGCTGCCCAGATAGCTGTTGCAGGATATAGGGGAGGCTGAGGGGTATGGCCCAGGACCTCTGCTTGCAGCATCGCTTGCAGCATCAGTGTGACTACCTCTTACATACTGGGATTCTGTGTAAGATTTACTTTTGAAAGAAATGGTTTTGCTGCTAATAATGTAATTTTGAAAATGTTTGGTATAATGAAGACGCATTGACCATGGAGACAGAGGGTTCTGTCCCTACCATCTGGGCAACCTTAAATCCTGTCACCTGTAAAGTGAAGATTGCTATATTTTATCCAATGTATTTGGGAGGATTATATGAGATAGGATGAGAATGCATGGATAACTGAAAAAGAATTTAAGGTATGAGAAAACCCCTTATATCAATGTGTGTATACCTCAAAAAACAATGTTTAATGAAAAAAAAGCAAGTTGCAGAATGGTGTGTTATCACATGTTTATATCATTTATATCAAATACAGAACAATAGTGATTATTGCTAGAGGCTTGAGACTGGACATGAGGACAAAATGGACTTGAGATTGATATGAAATGCTTAGTTTTAAAATGAAGAAACTAAATCAAATATTATAATAAAAATAACTGTACTTGTGTTTGATTCTCTCTCTCTCTCTATATATATATATATACAGAAAAATATATATATATATTCTCTTTGTCTAGTCTCTAAAACTGTCTATTCCTAAATAAAACATTCAAGTAGAAGAGAACTAATTGATGTTTGCTTCTTAATGGCATGTTCATACACTGGAACATATTTAAACCAGTTCATACCTTCTGTTCTGCTCATTGTTTCATTCTTGAAAAAAATGAAGGGAAGCTAGAATTCTGGGGAGTTTCATCATTTACTTTTTTCAACCGTCTCCTCCCTTTTCTCCACTCAGAAACAATCTCTAAAGTGAATTAATTTTTGACTGCCAGTTTGGAACACAGATCAAACTTTCTTCCCAGGATTGAATGCCTGCATATTAGCTCTTTGAATTAATTAATCAGGGACTCCACTGCATAGCCTCCTACTCACCAGGATCCTGAGCATTGATCTCCCTCAAAGGGTCCTGCATGCTGCCTCCCTTCATGGAAATGGCATATAGCCAAGAGTAGATTCTCTATTCTTTCCTGCTTCTATTCCTAACCAGTAAGAAAGACAAGTTAAGAAAATTTCCCATTTCCTTTGCTCTCTAGATCTCCTTAGTATTATTATTTTTTCTTTTCTCTCTTCTTGGACTCTGTTTTGACTCATAATTTACTGCTCTTCTGAGTGTATTCCTTTGTATCTTAGTGTTGACATTAACTTAGGAGGTGGGAAAGAGGAAGTTGGGGCTGGGAGCTGGAGATACGGACTGTAGCACATTTTGGAATTAGCACAGTTTAACTCTAGCCCTTTTACTGGCCTTTCTGCCTCCTAGTAGGCAGTGGCCTGTCTTGGGCTCACACCTTTTGCCTCTTTGCCTGCTAGCAGTGCATCAACGTTTTCATGGTGACTTCTCACAGAAGAGATGTTGTGTGCCTCCTATCAATGGTAAGTGTGGGGCAGGCACGGATGATACTCCTATTTCACAGCTAATGAAGTGGACATGAAGAGACTTTTATGTTTGCCTCTGATACAGCTATGATTAAGGTTTGGGTCCCTGGATGCCTAACTTTAGCCTCTTTCTACTGACTAAGCAGTCTTCCTAGTCTTTGTTGGATCCTGCTTCACTCGGCCCTAAATTTGAGGATGTTTCTCAAGCTGGAGTCACTTTCTTGGTGATCTCATTCAGTTCCACTTTAAATACCATCTACATGCTAATGACTCCTAAATAGATACGTCTTGACCCAATCTCTCCCCTGAACTCGTTTCATTTATCTTATTTACTTGGCATCCATCAGGATATTTAACAGGCATTTCAAATTTAGCTTGTCCAAGATCTTAATTCCCCTCCATCTCAAAACCAAGCACTTTCCAAGCTTTCTCAATGTGACAGTATCAGTCACCCACCCAGCTAGCTTTTGCTAAAAACCTTAGAGTCAATATTGACTCTTATTTTTTATTTAAGCCATCAGTTGATTGTGTTTGCCCTATTTTCAAAATATATACCGAATCTGACCACTTCTCACCATACCGTTCTATTATAAGCCACTCTTCTCTCATCTGGTTTCTTTCTTTCTTTTTTTTTTTTAAGAACTTTTATTAAGATACAGTTAACAGACAATAAACAGCATATATTTAGAGTGTACAATTTGGTATCCCAATCTCCCAATTCATCCTCCCCCCAGCCCTCCCTGCTTTCCCCACTTGGTGTCTATGTGTTTGTTCTCTACATCTGTGTCTCTATTTCTGCCTTGCATTTCCTCTTTCATAGTTGTTAGCATTTGCCTTATGTATTGAGGTGCTCCTATATTGGGTGCATAGATATTTATAATTGTTATCTCCTCTTCTTGGATGGATCCCTTGATCTTTATGTAATGTCCTTTCTTGTCTCTTGTAACATTTTTTATTTTAAAGTCTATTTTATCTGATGTGACTATTGCTACTCCAGCTTTCTTGTGATTTTCATTTGCATGGAATATCTTTTTCCATCCCCTCACTTTCTATCTGTATGTGTCCCTAGGTCTGAAGTGGGTCTCTTGTAGACAGCATATATGTGGGTCTTGTTTTTGTATCCATTCAGCCAGTCTGTGTCTTTTGGTTGCTGCATTTAGTCGGTTTACATTCAAGGTAATTATCAATATGTATGTTCTTATTACCATTTTCTTAATTGTTTTGGGTTTGTTTTTGTAGGTCCTTTTCTTCTTGTGTGTTTCCCGCTTAGAGAAGTTCCTTTAGCATTTGTTGTAGGGCTGGTTTGGTGGTGCTGAATTCTCTTAGCTGTTGCTTGTCTGTAAAGCTTTTGATTTCTCTGTCGAATCTGAATGAGATCCTTGCTGGGTAGAGTATTCTTGGTTGTAGGTTCTTCCCTTTCATCACTTGAAATATATCATGCCACTCCCTTCTGGCTTGCAGAGTTTCTGCTGAGAAATCAGCTGTTAACCTGATGGGAGTTCCCTTGTATGTTATTTGTCGTTTTTCCCTTGTTGCTTTTAATAACATTTCTCTGTCTTTAATTTTTGTCAATTTGACTACTGTATGTCTTGGCGTGTTTCTCCTTGGGTTTATCCTGCCTGGGACTCTCTGTGCTTCCTGGACTTGGCTAGCTATTTCCTTTCCCATGTTAGGGAAGTTTTCAACTGTAATCTCTTCCAATATCTTCTCGGGTCCTTTCTCTCTCTCTTCTCCTTCTGGGACCCCTATAATGTGAATGTTGGTGTGTTTAACATTGTCCCAGAGGTATCTTAGGCTGTCTTCAGTTCTTTTCATTCTTTTTTCCTTATTCTTTTCTGCATCAGTGATTTTCACCATTCTGTCTTCCAGGTCACTTATTCGCCCTTCTGCCTCAGTTAATCTGCTGTTGTTTCCTTCTAGTGTATTTCTCATTTCAGTTATTGTGTTGCATATCTCTGTTTGTTTGCTCTTTAATTCTTCTAGGTCTTTGGTAAACTTTTCGATCTTTGCATCCAGTCTTTTTTCAAAGTCCTGGATCATCTTCACCATCATTATTCTGAATTCTTTTTCTGGAAGGGGGCCTATCTCCTCTTCATTTAGTTGTTTTTCTGGGGTTTTATCCTGTCCCTTCATCTGGTACAAAGTTCTCTGCTTTTTCATTTTCTCTATCTTTCTGTGGCTGTGGTTTTCAGTTCCACAAGACGAAATACTGCTGATATTGCTTGATACTGCTGTCTGCCCTCTTGTGAGGGAAGGTATCTAGGAGGCTCATTCATCTGGTTTCTTACAGAAGACTTCCTAACTGGTTTGCCTGATCCCATCTTACTTGCTGCAATCTGTTTTCCACACAGCTGCCTGAGGGATCCTTTTGATATAACAAAAAAGAAACAGATTTGCAGATATAGGGAACAAACTAGTGATTACCAGTGAGGGGAGGAAAGGAGAAGGGGTGAGATAGGGGTAGGTAATTAAGATGTACAAACTACTATGTATAAAACAAATAAGCTACAAGGATATATATTTTTTTCTTTCGATCTTTATTGTAGTATTTACTTTATTGCAGCTTTACACTGTTGTGCCAGTTCCCACTGTACAACAAAGCAAATCAGCTGTATTTATATATATATCTCCATATCCCCTCCCTCTTGAGGCTCCCTTCCATCCTCCCTATCTCACCCCTCTAGGTCATCACCAATCACTGAGTTGATCTCCCTGTGTTATGTGGTTGCTTCCCACTAGCTATCTATTTTACATTTGGTAGCGTATTTATGTCAGTACTGCTTTTTCACTTTGTCCCAGCTTCTCCTTCCCACCCCCCTCCCCATGTCCTCATGTCTGTTCTCTACATCTGCATCTTTATTTTTCCTCTGCCACTGAGTTCATTAATGCTATTTTTTTAAGATTCCATATATATGTGTCAGCATATGGTATTTGTTTTTCTCTTTCTGGCTTACTTCACTCTGTATGGCAGACTCTAGGTTCATCCACCTCACTACAAATAACTCAATTTCATTCCTTTTTATGGCTGAGTAATATTCCATTGTATACATGTGCCACATCTTCTTTATCCATTTGTCTGTCGGTGGGCATTTAGGTTGCTTCCATGTCCTGGCTATGGTAAATAGTGCTGCAGTGAACATTGTGGTACATGTATCTTTTTGAATTATGGTTTTCTCTGGATATATGCCCGATAGTGGGATTGCTGGGTCATATGGTAGTTCTATTTTTAGTTTTTTGAGGAACCTCCATACAGTTTTCCATAGTGGCTGTGAGGGATATATTATTGTTCAGCACATGGAATACAGCCAATATTTTACAATAACTCTAAATGGAGTATAACCTTTAAAAATTGTGAATCAGTATGATGTATACCTGAAACGTATATAATATTCTAAATCAATGATATCTCAATAAAATTAATGTAAAATGAAAATAAAGTCAGATTGTGCCACTCTGCTGAAAGTTTCCTGATAGTTTCTCAGCATACTTTTAGGTATTCCAAACTCCCAGTGGCACATCTGGTCACCTACCCAATAGGCCACTGGTCAACTCTGATTGTATCTTCCCACTTTCCTCCCTCCCTCCCTCTGGCCACACTGATTGTTTTTCCTCCAGTTGCCAAGCACACGTGGCTTTAGCCTTTGCTATGGCTCTCCCTCTGCTTGGAATTATCCCAGGATATTTGCATGTCACCCTCTTTCACTTCCTTCCAGTCTCTGTGCAAATGTTACCTCTTCAGGGATACTTGAGCACTTGAACTGGAAACTGCAGCTCTATCCCTCAGTATCCCCTTTCATGCTTTATTTCACTTCACGGTAGTTATCTCTTCCTGACTCTTTGTATTTGTACTTTTTGTATATGCGTATTTGCATTTTTTTTTGTTTTCCCTACTAGCATGTAAGCTCTGCTAGAGAGAGAGGTACATTATGATTTTTGTACACTGTTGAGTCTCATCGCTTAGAACAGTTTCTAAACCCTAGGACTCAATAAATATTTGTGGACTCAGTGACTAGTGGAGGATGCTTCAGGCTAGGCCATTTTGAGGGGCTCAGATCACCAGAAACCCTCGACCAGAAGCATTCACACACCAAACCTCATGGTTGAGTGTGTACTATATAAACCATACAATCCAAACTTCTTTGGGGAACAGGTCCAATTTCAAACAGTCCATTTTGGCTGTTAATGTTATTTTGTTTCCATAAGTGCACAGGCATTTCTCTGACTACATATTTACTGGTATATGCTAGCAGCAAAGCTCTGTAACTTTCTATTCATTACCTCATCTAATCCTCTCCAGAAGCAAAGGGTATGATTGAGCTTCAGTAGCTTGTCCAAGGCTACATCACTAACTGGTCAGTGGTGGAGTCAGGATTTGAACCCCAGAAGCCTGAAGAGAGAGCCGTACTCTCAATAGCTCTGCTTCATAGCCTCCTACTATTTCTTGTGTCCCCCCACCCCCATTTTTGTTTAGAGATGTGACTACTATGCACAGCATCAGAGTAGCAGTGCCCTCAGAGGACTGACAGACCATTTCATATTTACTGAAGGATGGTGGTATGACATTTTTCTTTTTAAGATTCAACAACTCATTAATTCTGCAACTCTAGAACAACTTGCCCCATGAGCTGCCCAACAGTATTCTTTCCACTTGTGATCATTGGACAATAAAGAAATCATGTTCTGGTCATCTCTCTGACCCTTGCCCTGCCCTCCTCCTCCTGAGAACTGATTGTTTCCTATGTTCTGCAGGCTGCTCACTCAACCCAGTCGCTGTGATATTCTGAGTGCTAAGGACACTGGAAGCGGGAGTCAGGTTTGCACAGTTAGATTGATAAGCGGATGCTGAGTCGATGTGACACAGCTGCTACTGCAGAGGCAAGAAAGCAGGTCAAGGTTATTAGGAGAAAATGTGGCACTTGCCCATAGCTAGGAGCAAAAATATCCGCATGTACTGTTTCCTTTCCCAGTCTCTGTCTTTGAATCCCTTCTTGTCCTTTCTTTTTATTTCTTTCTCTCTTTTCTCTTTTAGAGGGTTGTGGCAAAAAGGACACACTGAAAACACTGGACCTCTCTAAATGAGGGACATCTGTGAGTCAACCCCTCCATTTGTCTAACATTATAGACATTATTTGACCTTCCAAGTAGTGCCATGCTTTGAAAATCAGATTCAAAGATTAACAGTGACCATTTGACATTTATTATTTGATTACATTTATTTTTAAGACATGATTTTACATCTGAAACATACCAGATATCTTGTGCCAATGCATCAGATACCCACGGCATATTAGCATATATGCAGTGTAACCAAGGAGTCTGGTTTCTCATTTCCATTTTTCATTGAATTGAGTTTATTGGTGACTAAATCTGATTTTTCATCCAGAAGAACCTGTTTCCCCCTAAGGTCTTTTTAGCTGTTTCTATGTAATTTTGAACTGAATATGATTTAATTAGGTGAAAATGACCACATGAGATAAACCAACCTTAAAACCAAAGCCATTTAAGAATTATCCTTTTCAGATCAAGAGTACATCAATATCTACTGGTAGATCTTGAAGTTATATCAGGCAGATCACCAGCTGGCAGATGTTGCCATGCCCCTGCTTGGGATTGCTCTAATTGTTACCGGTGGTGTGGCACCTCTTGGAAAGCCCATTTTCCCTCCAGTATCCCCCACCCCCACCCCACCCCCACTCTCCTTCTGACTAAGCCCTGTCCTATGCCTGAAAATCTTCGGGCTCACCACAGTTTTGGAGATCTCTGCCTCAATTTTTTAAAACCATTTTTGCCCTTACAGCCCCTTCAGGATATGTCAAGTGGCAATAAAGAGCACTGGACTTGAAGTCTTGGTTCACATTTGAACCCTGGCACTCATCAGCTGTGTGAGCTGGGAAAATTACTCATCTCTCCGAGCCTCGGTTTCCTCATTTGTCTGAGAAGAGAGGCAGCAGTGAGATAAAGTCTAAAAAGTACCTAGAATTATGCACTTGCAATGAACAAGAGCTATTTTTATAATATCATTGTTTCACTGAACTAATTTTAGTGCTCCTGGTAATAAAACCACTGAAGGCAGAGAATGGCTAAGTGGAAAAGAAATTAAAGTGACTTTTCACCAACCTTTTCTTGTGAGATATGAAATTTAAACAGACAACAAACTCTCATACTCAGGCCAGGTAACTAGGCCATGGAGAACAGACTCTAGATCTTAAAAAGGTAAAAAGTGATCTCAGGATTGAACAGTATATGTTTAGGTGACATCTGTAAAGTAGGAATAAAATAATGCTTACTGCATTGGGTTGTTATGCAGAAAATGATTTAATATAAAGCACCTAAAACACATAGGGAAAAAAACTCAAGTGTTGTCATTAATGGATAAAAAGATTTATATTTTTTAGACCTGATGGCATGCCTGTGATTATGTTGGAGGGTCTCTTTGGATTGAAATACTGTAAGTCTGATTGTGGTACTTCTCAAGCTTTGGAGGGTGACTAAATTGTCAGTATTCTGAGGCGTTTATTTGTTTATGTATCTTTATATCTTATCTCTTGGTACAGAATCTGGCACAGACCTAGCATTTAGTGAATGTTTATTGAATGAGTGGATGAAAGAGTAGAAGAGTGAACTGTCTTGTCTAATTCTGAGGGTTATTTGGTTGAGATCATAACATGTGGGTATAAACTGAAATTCCTCAATTTTCCTTTTCACTTTTACTACCCATTCCATCCCATCAGGTCTTGAGATTCTAAACCAGGAACAAATTCTGTAGCCCCTTCTATATCTTCTCATTCCAGGAAGCATTTCCCTGGAAGTAGTCTGGTGTCACCAACTCCCAAGCCCTCCCAAGCCAACAGGGGCCAGTTAGGGAGCCTGAATGAGTAGAACAGGCTGGGTGACAGTAGATTATGAGTCCCACCAGAAGCAAGCTCTGCAAGGGCAGTAGCCACGTCTGTTTTTCATTCCTGTCCATTTAGTACCTAGAAGAGTGCCTGCCACATAGTCCTTCATGGAAAAATATTGGTTGAAGGAATGAGTAAATAAATGCTCAGTATAGGCTGACTGCTGCAAGGCAGCAATGAAGACCCAGTGTTGTCCAACACTTAGATTTCTCTAGAAAGAGCAGAGAATCAACTTTTATGTGAAATCTCTTGATTTCAAATGTTGACAACAAATTAAAAATGTTAAAACACTGTGAAGGTCAAACAAAAACATAACTGGGGGGGAAAATTCAGCTCCTAAGCTCCAGCTTTAGTCCTCTGCTGTCAGCAGCAGCTTATGCAATGCTTTACTGTTTGCCCTTCTTCCCTTGTGCTGGGGAGTGTAGATTGTATTGCTCCATTTTATAGATAAGGTTATTGAAGCTTAGAGAAACTAATTGACTTGTTCAAAGTTACAGGGCTGGTATGTAATGGAACTGGAACCAGAATCCAAGTTTTCTGGCCTCAAGTCCTGTGCACATTCCAGGGCACCCTTCTGATAATTCCACCATGTGTCCTTTGGGAGCAGAAGGTAAACCACAAGCCATGCGCTTTTGATACTTCACAGATTTGGGTTTCTCTTCTTCCCTGGACTGCCTAGCACTTCCTTCCTGATGCTTCTCTCCATCTTCCAACCAGTCTGTCCATGCTGCTATGATGTGGCATTGTAAATAACTTCCACTTTGGGGTTATTAATTCACAGGCAAGCCTATTTCTATTTTGTTAAACATCTTGAATGCACAGATATCAGTTTGAATCATTGAGAATTTATAGCTTTATTCATCTGGATCTAGATTTGGTCACTGTAAAAAGACCAAAATAATAATGTTTTAAAACATGATAAAAGTTTTTATTTTCTCTATTTCATGCAAACTTGAATATAATCCAGAGATGCTATGGTGGCTCCAAAGTGTTGCAGAGATAGACCTCTTCCATCTAGTTGCTATATGGTTGTTACCCTTGCTGGCTTTGCTAAGGTCTCTCACCAATATGTTCACATTAAAGTCCAAGGTGCAGAGGTGAGAGAGGGACTGCATCACATCCCCTCCCTGTTATGGGCATGAAGTGGAGGTTGTACACATTGCTCCTGCTCACAGCATAATTCTTCTGCCCATAATTGAATTTCATGGTCACCTTGCTGTAAGGTGGTAAGGAATATAGTGTTTAGCTGGATGTCCATGAGTCCAGCTGGAAATTCTATTACCATATAGGAAGACAACAAATATTGGGGAACAACTTCTCATCTCTGCCATAAGAGCTAAGCATTGATGTGTTAGTGTTTAAGCAGTGTTTTCTAACTGACAGGGTATTCTTTAATTTAGATACTTGGTCTTATTTTGCCGTTCATCTGCAGTATTTAGTATGAGTAATAGATATTTGATGGATGAATATTTTAAAACATAAAACTATGGTGTTGGGACTTCCTAGGTGGCACAGTGGGTAGGAATCCGCCTGCCAGTGCAGGGAACACGGGTTTGATCCCTGCCCCAGGAAGATACCACATGCTGTGGAGTGGCTAAGCCCGTGTGCCACAACTATTGATCCTGCGCTCTAGAGCCTGTGAGCCACAACTACTGAGCCCATGTGCCGCAACTACTGAAGCCCACAGGCCTGGAGCCCTGCTCCACAACAAGAGAGGCCATTGCAATAAGAAGCCCGCACACCACAATGAAGAGTAGCTCCCACTCGCCGCAACTAGAGAAAGCCAGTGTGCAGCAACAAAGACCCAACACAGCCAATAAAATAAATAAATAAATAAATAAATATAAAAAAACACAAAAAACAAAAACTACTATGTTTAGATTCTTCTCTGAATTATTTGCAAATTACCAGATAACTTTTGAAACTTGAAATTTGCAGGGAACTAAAATAGTCAAATATGTCAGGCTTTGTAGTTGATAACTGTTGACAGGGGCCCTTGAACAGGAACTCATCAGTCTACTCTGTGGAGATAACCACCATTCCTCCAAACCTTAGGTATCTCATTGAGGCAATCACTTCCCATACCCACTCCCCTTCTGTTTCTTGGGTGCTCTCAGTGGCGAGAACACAAAATGTTCCAGTGAAATTGTCTTAGTTTCCTACGACTACAGTGAGAAATAACCACAAACTTAGTGGCTTATAGCATCTGAAGTTTATTCTCTCACAGTTTTGGAAGCAGAAGTCTGAGATAAGTATTATTGGGCCAAAATCAAGTGCTCAGCCAGGCTGCACTCCCCCCAGAGATTCTAGGTGAATATCTGTTCTTTGCCTCTTCCGGCTTCCAGGGGCTGCCAGCAGTCCTTGACTTATGGTCCTATCACGGCAGTGTCTGCTCTGTCATCATTTGGCCTTCCTCATTTCTGTGTCCCTCTGTGTCTTCTTAGGAAGGCACTTGTGGTTGCATTTAGGGTCCACCTGAATAATCCAGGATAAGCTTCCCGTTTTAAGATCTTTAATCACATCTGCAAAGTCTCTCTCTCTTTTTCTTTTTTTTTGCCATTCACAGATTCCACAGTTTAGGACCTGAGGGAGCCATTATTCTGCCTATACACGATACAGTAGTATCATTGCTGTTAAAAACAATAACTGCTTACTGACGCTATACTATGTGCCAGACATTGTGCTAAGTATTTCATGTAGTTTATTTAATTCTAGACTTACATAAATTTAATTGACTTTTCAGGAAAGTAAGGTTCAGAAATGCAAAGTAACCTGCTCTAGGTCCCTCAGCATGCTCCACCTCCTTCTCCCCCACTCTTCCATCCTTAAGCCAGTATTGAAGTGAAGCAATTAAATGTTCAATCAACCTAGAACAATAAGACAGAATGCCCCCTTCCCTACTGCCATCACCAAGGCAATTTTGGTAGCACCTGCACCTCCTTTCTAACCTTCATGAGGCCCTTTATGTTTCCTTTGCCCCTGAAAGGCTGCTTTAATGTCCATTTTATCCTCACTTCACCTGAGTGAAGTTGTGCGTCTAGGAGAGGAAGAAAATGCCCGTGCAACTTCAATTTGTCATAACTCACCCCTGGGACAGTGCGGGGCGGGGCGGGGGTGGGGGGGAGTACCAAGTTCCCTTTCTATAATTGGGTCCAGGACTCTTCTGTACTTGGCATTGCAAAGTTGGGTTACAAATGTCGTGAGAAAAGGTTCTCTGGCAAGACGTCTAATGTTACTGCTTCCAGTCTCAACCAGACATAGCAGGAGACTGGCTTTTCCCAGGGAATTTTAGTGCTTCAGGTTCTGGTTCCGACTGGAATCAAAGTGGTGAAACAACTTCCAAGTAAACATTCAGAATGTTAGTGAAAAAGCCTAGTTCAGTATTAAATGTGTCAATAGGTGAAACTGAGGGGATGGGCAGATGAGAATGAGTGGAAAGAGTAAGGGCACATTTCCCCCCCCCAGATTATCCCTGAGTGAAGGCATGTGCTGGAAAGGCCTAGACGGATCTATTGAATATCTGATATGCCATTTCCTAAACAGTTATGTGCAGAGGTAGGGCCAGCTCAGCTGTATTGCTGCTGTACTAATGTGGTGGCTTAGCCATTTGGAGTTAATTGTTAATCAAGCCAGACATTATCTGCAATAGTATTCTGAGAGGCAGAAAGAAAAAAAAAAAATCCAGGATCTTATTACCCTTATCATCAAAATGCTCTAAAATTTTTTGTATAATAGCCATAGAAATGACAGAGATGGGGCTCTTTTAAGGACCAAAAATGCCTCCTGTTTTTGTTTCTATTTTCCAATAACTTCATGTGTAAGCTGAAAGGATCGGCCACACACTGACAACTGCAAAGCCTGGCTTCCTGCAGCACCCTCTCTGTGATACTCATTTTGCCATTAAGAGAAGCCACTTAACAAACCAATTGTCAACAGGGGGAGATGAAAACACAATAGTTAATCAGGTTTTACAAGGTCACACATCTAATTCGAATTGTAAAAAGACCCCATTAGTGCCTTCTTTCCCTTGTTCTCAAATGTCGCCTTTCTCCAAATTGAGGGCTCACCACTTTGGATCCCCCTACAAGATAGCAGTCAGTTAATAAAGGCTTGAAGTACCATTTTGCTTTCGGTGGGCCCCCTTTGGAGCCTATTAACACCCTTTTTTTATGGCGAGCAGAGCAAGTAGCCACCTCCTGACATGTGTTGGCACTTTCTAAAAGGTCATTAATGCTCCATATTTCAGAGTATAACAAACCCAGGAAGGCTCACAAGGAGCCCAGCAGGGGTAAAATAAAAACAGTGAGTAATTTACAGAGCTTCCAGTGTCACTGAGGTGGTGTATGCTAAATGAGAGAGAATTAGGACACCCCCGCCTTCCTCCGCCAAACCCCAGGGAATTTGCAGGGCTTTGCAGGGTCCTAGGAATTTCCAGGTAGAATCTAGAGCTTTTATGAAACAATCTTGGTCAAATATTTGTGCTGTAGAAAAGCAGCATCTCAGTGGTTCAGATTCCTTTTTCTGCCCTCGTCCTTACTCACCAGAATGAATTTTCTACATGGGTGGGCCTCCTTCGCCTTTTGATTATTTCTGAAGCTCTGTTGTGATTCTTTAAAAACATACCACACTGAAACTGGAAATGGATGGGCAAGACTGTAGCTTCGTTTTATTTTAAAATTTTGGAGACTTTTTTTTTTTTAGTAAACACATCCTATATTTTCTAGGGGAGCTACTTGCATTTTAGCATGTTGCTAAAACTTGTATTGGACACCAGATTGATGTGTCCTTAAATTATATGGAAGGCCTTAAATTATATGTAAGGCTTGAGAATGCATGGGAAAAGTTTTGATAAACTTCAAAGTATTATCACAAATGGTATGTATATCTAAATTTCACTTATATGAGTCTGCAGAGCTGACAAGTGATCTTCCTGTGTGTTTAAAGATAGATACCAAACCACAATACCATCTAGTATAGAAGGATCATCACCACTGGCTGTTATCCCTGGTGAGGTGTTTCTGTTTGTTCAACTTATTTTTGTGCACCACCCCATCCTTTGATCCTGAGAAGTATCCCCTTACCATTCATGCCGTCTGACAATAATAGGGATGCTCATGACCTGTCTTCTGTAATTTTTCTGATCCTGCTACAGAACCAGAGAGGTAAGTAGGAAGCCATCTGAATCATGGATGAAAGAAGGATCCTGTAATGTCTGCCAGGCAATATTTTTCAGATAAATACACTAACTAGTAAGGGTCAAGGATTTTTCATCCTGTTTTGAATTCAGTTTTCAAGGTGACACCATGTATTCCCACAACCAAACTGAGCACCTACTATGTGGCAGATACTATTTTGGATTCTAGGAAAACAACAGTAAACAAAGCAGGTAAACCCCCTGTTCTTATCATTCTTGTATTTGTGTGTGTGTGTGTGTGTGTGTGTGTGTGTGTGTGTGTGTGTGTGTGTGTGTGTGGTGTAAGAGAGACAGACGTACAGAAATGATGAATAAGATATACAAATAAGCACTATATTATTTGAAGTTGTACGTGTTATGGAAATAGTAAAGCAGGGAACAGACTTCACTGAGAAATTGCCAGTTGAGCAAAGGCTTGAGGGAAGTGCTTTTTCTGCTAAGTTGGTGGATAAAAATCATCATTTCTGTAAAGAATTTACATTAGGGAAATTAAAACATTTCGCTTATAGTTCGAGAAAAATATAAGCCAAGTGTCTTAAGAAATTCATAAACAAAGCAGTGGGGTAGGTCAAGAAGGAAGGGAAGGGAAAGTTGGTGAGAGGAGAGAGGTCACCTCTCATTGGAATGATCGGAATTTGGTTTCATTAAACTTGAAGGTCACTTTAGATGTTTGAGATTCCCAGTAGATATCCGTTTCCTAGATAGATCTATGAAGAAGCTTTGTCTCAAGACTGCTATAATCTGGTAGAATTTAAAGATATTGCTGGTGATTGTGCCTTTGCTGGCTTGGCTACAATTAAGCATAGTTCTTAGGAGAACAGGTAAATTAGGCCAGGATCCTGCTGCTGTTTTGGTCAGGCCTCTGGGAAAGGACACCTAAGTAGGATTTGGAATCTCTGAGTTCCCTCACCTTGCTAACCATTATGCTTGTTTCCAAAGGTGCATGCCACCTGGAGAATACTCTAGTTAATACTTTCTTTATTACTGGTGAGGACCTTGGACCAACTCCCTGCCTGGTCTCTTAACCTGACGAGGAGGGTTGGCCTTGAGAAGGAGTTCTTTTTATCTCTCTGCCTCTACAGTCCCAGTCAATGGAGGGCTCTGCTCCTTGGCTCCTTGACCTAGGTCCACACCTGAACTCAGTTCTGTCTTTTACACTCATATTGTGGAGTCATGGAAGAGAGTGGGAGTGATCACTTGTCCTAATCCAGGTCTATTTATCATACCTCTTTATTTCTAGGTAAAGTATTTCTGAGGCTTCTATTTAGTCCTTGAGTTTTAAGAGCTCTTCTTGCCTTGCAATGAATGACTGGGAGAAGCCCCAAGCTCAAAATAGTGCTTGAAATGGACACGGTCATGTAGGTCTGGGACATTCATTTAAAGGACTGTAGGGTATTCCACTGAATGGAGATACCATAATATAGTTACTAAATATTTAGTAGAAGTCACTGAGTTTGTTTCAAGTTTTTTTTTCCCCTGTTACAGATATGTATTTTCTAGATAGACCTTTCCTACTCTGTTATAAAAGTATTTGTTTTATTCCAATACTACTTTGATTTTTCTTTCTTTTTACATTTTTTTTCACTTATATTCTACTCAACTACTTTCATGGTTTATTTGTTAAACTTTAAGTGTTAACCTTTAGGTATTTAAATCATTTTCAATAATGTTATAGTTTATTATAAAATATTCATTTATACTTTATATGAACCATTTGGAGTTTATTTTAGAATAAGGAGTGAGATAGGGATACAATTTTCACTAAATATAAATACTAATCAATTTCCAAATACTACTTATAATCCCTAGGTCTCTCTAACTCCTGAATTTGAAATGCCCATTTTTATAATATACTACATCTCTGTATATGCTTGGATTTATTTCTGAATTTCTATTTATTCTGATATCTTTATTCTATTTCTGCACCACCAGCATACTGTTTTAATAGTGCTTGGTTTCTTATAATTTAACATCTAATTTAACATAGAAGTATTTTTTCATTAATTTTCTATTTCAGAATTTTCTTTGTTGTAACAACATGTTTACCTTTCCAGATGTAACTTTTAATTATTTTGTCAAGGCTCAAAAAGTATTCTCTTTGGGATTTTTAATGTGAATTACACTGGATGTAATAATTAATTTAAGGAGAAATTATATTTTTATATCACTGACTCTATTGACCCAAGAAACAAAATATGGCTTTCTAGTAATTCAAGTTTTGTTGTTGTTGTTGTTGTTGTTGTTTTAGTGTTTTTCAGCAAGACTTTGTTTAATTCACACACATTGTATCAGTTAGGATTTGTCATTGGTTAGCAACAGAAACAGTTTAGCTAATTTAAACAGAAAAAGAAATTTATTCAAAGGACATTGGTAGCTCAGAAAATTGCTAAAAGTTTGGAGAACGAAGCTTGGATAAAAGTCAAAAATCAGGGCAGCCCTGGCAGGAAGCACTAGGCAATCTTTTCTGGGAACTGAAGCGAGAGAGATGAACATTGACCGTTTTCTTATGTTCTTGTCTCATGCTGCTTAAGATCAAAGTCCTGTTTTGAGAGTGAAACGTCTAATTGGCTTGGCTTTGATCATGTGTCCAGTCCTTGACGTCAAAGAAGACTTACATGACTCTGGTGCTTCTCTCTACTCATGTAGCAGGGTGTCCCTCCTGAGTCAAAAGGGAAGATAGACTCTGGGATGTGGGTGACCTTACCATCACCTAGGTTTCATGTGTCTTGTCAGACCTATGGAGCTGAGAAGCATCCTGTAAAGATCATGGACAGGATCAGTGACACAGTCCAAAGGTATATAGACATCCCAGAGAGGACTGGAAGGATGTAATGGGAGGGAAACCACAACATACCAAGCTAGACTCAACAACAGGGTGCAGAGGAGCGTGAGAGGAGAGAAGCCGATCTCAGTGCAGTCATCATCCTGGGCTCTACCAATTATGCTGAAGGTAGTTGTGAAGTGGGAGTTGGCGAGTGGAAAGCTGTTTTACCTAAAGTAGTAAGGGCTGGGCACTGAGGGTTTGGTTTAGCACCAGGGCTATCATGTACAGTTGTGCAAGCTGTGTACTGCACAGTTTCAGGGATTATCCTTCACATCGACTACAGTATGCATATACAACCTTCATGGCTGTACTTGGTTGCCCTTCCAAGAGTTAACATCAGCTGAGGCAAGAGAGACAGGAGCATCGGTGGTCCGCAGTGGAGCAGCCACGAGAGGGTGGGCAGTGAGCTGGCCATACATGGTGGTCGGGTGTAGACAGGGACGGGAAAGAGCTCAGTGGTCTAAATTAGAGTGCTGGCCTGAGGAAACTCTGTGTGGTATGAGACACTCCCGGGAGCTTCCAGAGATGCTAGGGTGGGGAGGGAATGTTAAAGGTGGTGGAGGGACTGACTATGTCTGTGAGCGGGTATGTCCATGTGGCTTGATTTTGGACCCCACATGGTAGGACCGAGGAGTCTTTGAATTGTTTACATAAACAAAGTTAATTTATTTTCAGATCACAGCTTTAGGGGCTGAACCCTATTTGTTGTTTGGGGGGCTAGACTTGTTAATAGGAAGAGCACTGCTGTCGTTACATCCCCCACGTGCTCTCTGGCTGGGAAGGAGCACGCAGCCAGCTGGCCTGGTAGTCGCTGCTGTAGTGTGTTCTCACTGAACCTTGTTAACTGGTACAGATAGTAAAGTGAAATGACATTATATGGGCTGATGATCTGAATTCTCCATGATAAACTACCAGGAAATACTTCTTGGCCATGACATTTAAAGAAAAAGGAAAAAAAAATAATAAAATGATGATTTTAAAAGACCTTCAGTAAAGGGAAAAAATTCAGAATTTTTACTAAAAACTGCACAGGCAGAGGGAGTCTGACCAGTGGAAAATTCTTTTCCTTTCAACCAAATCCTAACAAGATAGACATGATGGGAAACATTTGTAAGGAACATTTTTAAAGGTGGGGCTTCTAAGTCTAAAGAGCAGGTGGTATCTGCAAGGCCCTGAGCTCTAGCACTTTATAGAAACTGACAGAATGCTGCCCCTGCTACAACCAACTCCAGAGTCCAAGCAGGGCAGAGTGGCAGTGAGCAAAATGCTGGAAAGGCAAAGTTGACTCAGGCCAAGGGACCTGAGTGGACTTTTACTCTTTTAACAAGGTTACCTGACTGATACCTTACTGGACCACGATTTCCAACATGATGGACTTGCTTTATCCTAAGTATTTACAGAAGGCCCCTTGAAGGCCCTTGTTAGGATGGAAATGTGAGGTGTCAGCTGAAAGGAAAGAGGAAATAACTGGCCTGGTACCCCACATACTATTCTCTGGTGGAACTAGTAAGAGGGTTTATAAAATATTCACTTCTTCAGTTCTTCAGAATGGGTTTTGAGACAAAAGTGTGGTGCATGAAATATCTGCAGTGAAGAAAAGCATCTAACATGTATGAGAGACCTCCAAATAAATGCCAGGAACTTGGCATTATCTCAGGAGGTGTAGATATAATTATTCCCATTTTATAAAAGAGGAAAAGGAGGCTCAGAAAGCTAAAGTTTCTACCCGAGTCACACATCCAGCGAAGCGTGGAGTCAGGACTGAACTGTCACCTCCAGGAGTAATGCATGTGCTCTTTCAGCCACAGAAGACTTCTCGTCCCCCCTGACCTCCCTCCATCCCTGGCACCCCATCGTGTTCACATGGGTAGATGCCCTTCTCTGAGTGTGTGTTGGCAAAAAGCCAGTCGCTTGTAGGTCAGGAATTTATCACATCTCTTGACCCTTCACTGGCCATAGGAGGCTTTGCCATCCACATAACCTCTCACTGATGCCCCAGCTGTCACGAACTCTGCCAACTATGGTTTAAATATCCTTGGGTTCGGGTGATCACATTTACATTCTATTGAGTCATTATAATTAGCTCTTGTAAGCTTTGTTAGTCAAATTAAAAACTAATTTTTGAATTCCAGAAGTGGAATTTAGATTCGTCTTTTTAAATTATGTAGACTGATGTGGCAGAAATACCAGGCTCACCAGTGTGCTGCTGCTGTTGCCCTTGGAGCCAGGGAGAAGGAAGGAGAGTTTTCCTTCCTCAGGGCTTTTGGCAGGGCCTGGCACATTCTGGGCATGGAGAAGTGTTGGCTGAGGGCTGTTCCTGGAGCTGTTGGGACCACAGAGAATGTGACTGCAGTTCTGCCAGCGGGATCCAAGAGTTGTATCTGCACTGGCACAGAGGTCACCTGAAAGAGAGGACAAAGGCGCTCTGCTTTATGGGGCCGTTTGGGAGCCTCATGGGAGTGATTACTCCTTCACTGGCTAAGGTGCTCGCTCACGCGTAACTTCGCCATTCTTTTTAGAACATAATGTATTCTTTTTTTTTTTACTAATTTTATCTATCTATCTATCTATCTATCTATCTATCTATTTATTTTATTGGCTGCGTTGGGTCTCTTTTGCTGTGTGCGGGCTTTCTTTTAGTTGTAGTGAGTGGGGGCTACTCTTTGTTGTGGTGTGTGGGCTCCTCATTGCTGTGGCTTCTCTTGTTGCAGAGCACAGGCTCTAGGCGCATGGGCTTCAGTAGTTGCAGCACATGGGCTCAATAGTTGTGATGCATGGGCTTACTTGTTCCGCGGCATGTGGGATCTTCCTGGAGTAGGGAATGAACCTGTGTCCCCAGCGTTGGCAGGCAGATTCTTAACCACTGTGCCACCTAGGAAGCCCTCGCCATTCTTTTAAATAGTAACATTGGAAACATTTTTATGCCTAAATTCAAACTATTATACCAATAATTAAAAAATTGGTTCTTTTTGCTTTTTATTTAAGATCCAAATGTGGCAACTAATTTAGGAAAAAGTCTGGTTGGGAAAATATCTCTTTACTGGGGGACAGTTGCTAGGAAAGCCCATTCTACATAAACAGGAGATTTTTTTCAGAGACCCCCTACTTTGTCTATGTGTACAATTCTCAAAGCTGAAGTCCATTAAGAAAGCATTTACATCATTGTGCTTATGTAAACACTGTTCACTGTACATTAAAGAAATGCCGTGTCCCCCTTCCTCCTTTATGTCCCTGGACCCATCAGTGTCCTAGTGGTCGGTCAAAGGAACTCCTTTTACTTACACTCCTTTGACTACTCTCATCATGTCACATTTTAGTTTGTTTCCTATTTAGACTATAACTTTTTGGACAGTTTTCTTTTCCTGGAGTTTCTAATTACCAGAAGAAGAAATGTAGCTTCCTGCACCATCTTATTATGACCTTGCAGTGTCTTGCTCATTCCATCCATGGAATGGGATCCATTCCTTTCTCCTGCTTGAAAAGTGAGCTGTGGAGGCCCACGAGTGTCTGTCCTAATTTGGAACAATTGCTTTATGGGTTGCCTATGCTGCTGTCAACCTCTGGTTCATTTTTATTGGACTTTTAAGACATTCCCAGAGATTGCTATAGCTCAAGGCGTTTTCTTTCTTGGATTTCACACTTTGTTGTAATGGATCTTCAAGTTACTTCCTCAAAAAGAATATACAGGAAGAACACTATTTTTTTTTGTATAAAAAAGTCTTTATTTTGCTCTTACATTTGATTGATAGTTTGAAGAAATGGAGAATAATAAGTTCAAAATAACTTTTCCTAAAGCTCTGAAGGGGCCACTCCTCTACAGCCTCTTTTTGCAGGTTTTCTAAGCCTTGGCTTCCTCCTGCTTTTGTACAAAAAATGCTTGCATATACTATGCATCTTCAAGGAATTTGTGGGGTCTTTCTCTCACTCTGTCTCTCTCTCTCTGCCCCCCCTCCCCCACTGTTAGGGATTCACCCTCTTTTAAAGAAAACTTTTATCTTTTATCATCAATTTAACTATTTAACTGCAGCCCTGAAGGGAGAGGGGACAAACATCTCTATTTTACTTGCACTCAATCCACCATCTTGAAAAAAACAAAACAAACAAAATCTTGGCCTTCACCTGCTAAAATGAAAATACCTTTGGGGAAAAGGTGAAAGAGGCAGCTAACTTTATCATGTGCATTCTAATAATCAAATTTTTCTGAACAAACTTGGGAGAACAGTGAATCAGAGCTGTACAGGGATGTAAAAACAAGGCTTCGGAATATCTCTAAAGAACTAGGAAATGGATAACAGTGTCTTTGGAACTGGAAGGCTGACAGTGGTGGTAACTAGGGTTTAATCCTAGCCCAGGGAGAATGACTTCAGTGTAGGAAATTCTGTTTAGAAGTTGCTGTTGATTTTTTGTCAGCAGTGTCACATGTCTATCTATACTTAGATCTATTTATCTATCTAGATATAGATATATCTGCCATATATACACACATATACACAAATGTCTATATACACACATAAATATATTTAAATACACATACATGCACACAGATACAAATTTGAGCCTATATTGATTTTATTTCTGATATAGTTCCTTATTTTCTAAATCTCATACTAGAATGTCTGGGTATTTGGTTAAAGTAAGGCTAAGAGAGCATCGGTCATGGAAGAACCTAGAGCATCTGCCCACATGAGCTTGGATGCAACCAGTCTTCCTAGATCTTTTAACTCTTAGAAAGATTCAAACTTCTTTTCTGACAAAATTATGGCCCATACTTCACAATGTCCTAAACAAAATAACATCTTCTAAAGTTGATTTTATCACATAGATCTTCAGGATGACCCTATTGCCATTTGAGACCAGAGTTCCTGTAAATGCGACCCACCTACCCTTCATCTTTCATCCTCAAAGCATTTCAGGCAATTTTGGCTCTGAGAACACATAGGTGAATCTGGCTGTTGACACAGGGGGACCAAGGCCATTAAGGGAGGAGATCACTTTCTCAGAATATTTCCTTCCTCATTAATTTTTCACTTTGTCCCACTGTCTTAAATTCTACTAGTTGCATTAATAAAGATCATTCATTCATATTTAAATTGGTTTAGATGTTCAAGTACTTTTTTCCTCCTCCCATCCACCTTGGGGGGTGTTAAGGAATTGAAGTTTGGAGATAGGTGGAGGGAGAGATCAATGAGAAAGGAGGCTCTGGGATGTATGGGGACAGGGTACCTAAGATAGCACAACCTGCTTCCATACCCAGGTCCCAGTGTGCAGGCACCTTGACCTCTGAGCTGCAGCAGAATGACCCTGCCCCTATTACTGGTTTCTGGCACCTCCCTCTTCTGCTGTGATGACAGGGCAACCTAGTGCTCATTTCTCCCAAAGTTTATCGCTCTGGGCTTGAGGGCCTGTAACCCTGGTTCCCAAGGTACCTTGGCCTTTGAGGCCCATGCAGTTGAACTATGTCCTTGCTGAGGATCCTCTCCTCAGCTTCCTCATTGCTGGAGCCATGTGTGGTCAGGCGATGACTCACTGGGCTGCACACTCCAATTTCCCTGTAAGAAAGATAATGAGAAAAGGAAAAGCCTATAGGGGAAGGAGGACAGAGGTGGCTGTGGACGTCTTCCTGAAAATATGAGGTCATGTTTATCTTCAAGGCTTTGGTTGGATGCTAGCTGGATGAGGCTGACTCTGTATCCTTCTTTAAGAAACCTTGCTTTGTGAGTTTTTTGTTTTGTTTTGTTTTGTTTTCTGTTAGAACTAAGGAAGAGGACATTTTTCAGTTTCATGTTTAGATAGTTGCAAATTGAGCATGTTCATGGGTCAGGCTAGCTAATTTGCTCTCCAAAGCCATGGAAACATGGAACCAGACCCCCGAAATCATGCAGGACAAGTAGCTGTAGAAGGATTGAGTTATGTGTCTCCGACAAGTCATTTTCAGTTAGCTTTCTCTCAGCAGTGGAGAGGCATTATTTTTACTCCATTAATAATTCATGTCTCCCCAAACTCATTCTATGAGGCCACCATCACCCTGATACCAAAACCAGACAAAGATACTACAAAAAAAAATTATGGACCAGTATCACTGATGAATTTAGATGCAAAAATCCTCAACAAAATACTAGCCAACAGAATCCAACAACACATTAAAAGGATCATACACCATGATCAAGTGGGGTTTATCCCTGGAATGCAAGGATTCTTCAATATATGCACATCAATCAAGGTGATACACCATATGAACAAATTGAAGGATAAAAACCACATGATCATCTCAACAGATGCAGAAAAAGCTTTTGACAAAATTCAGCACCCATTTATGTTAAAAACTCTCCAGAAAGCAGGCATAAAGGGAACCTACCTCAACATAATAAAGGCCATATATGACAAACCCACAGCAAACATCATTCTCAAAGGTGAAAAACTGAAAGCATTCCCTCTAAGATCAAGAACAAGACGAGGATGTCCACTCTCGCCACTACTATGCAACATAGTTTTGGAAGTCCTTGCCACAGCAATCAGAGAAGAAAAAGAAATAAAAGGAATCCAAATTGGAAAAGAAGTAATACTGTCGCTGTTCGCAGATGACATGATACTATACATAGAAACTCCGAAAGATGCCACCAGAAAACCACTTGAGCTAATCAATGAATGTGGTAAAGTTGCAGGATACAAAATTCACATACAGAAATCTCTTGCATTTCTATACACTAACAACAAAAGATCAGAAAGAGAAATTAAGGAAACAATCCCATTCACCACTGCAACAAAAAGAATAAAATACCTGGGAATAAACCTAACCAAGGAGGTAAAAGACCTGTACTCAGACAACTATAAGACACTAATGAAAGAAATCAAAGACGACACAAACAAATGGAGAGATATCCCATGTTCTTGGATTGGAAGAATCAACATTGTGAAAATAACTATACTACCCAAAGCAATTTACAGATTCAGTGCAATCCCTATCAAATTACCAATGGCATTTTTCACAGAAGTAGAACAAGAAATTTTATGATTTCTATGGAAATGCAAAAGACCCCAAATAGCCAAAGCAATCATGAGAAGGAAAGATGGAGTTGGTGGAATCAGGCTTCCTTTCCTCAAACTATACTACAAGGCTACAGTGATCAAGACAGCATGGTACTGGCACAAGAACAGAAATATAGATCAATAGAACAGAATAGAAAGCCCAGAGATAAACTATGGTCAATTAACCTAGGACAAAGGAGGCAAGGATATACAATGGAGAGAAGGCAGCCTCTTCAATAAGTGGTGCTCGGAAAACTGGACAGCTACATGGAAAAGAATGAAATTAGAACACTCCCTAACACCATACCCAAAAATAATCTCAAAATGGATTAAAGACCTAAAGGTAAGGCCAGACAGTATAAAACGCCTAGAGGAAAACAGGAAGAACACTCGTTGACATAAATCACAGTGAGATCTTTTTTGATCCAGCCCCTAGAGTAATAGAAATAAAAACAAAAATAAATAAGTGGGACCTAATGAAACTTAAAAGCTTCTGCACAGCAAGGGAAACTATAAGCAAGACAAAAAGACAACCCTCAGAATGGGAGAAAATATTTGCAAACGAATCAACAGACAAAGGATTGATCTCCAAAATATATAAACAGTTCATCCAGCTCAATATCAAACAAACAAACAACCCAATCAAAAAATGGGCAGAAGACCTAAATAGGCATTTCTCCAAAGAAGACATGGATGGCCAAGAGGCACATGAAGAGCTGTTCAACATCACTAATTCTTAGAGAAATGCAAATCAAAACTACAATGAGGTATCACCTCACACCTGTGAGAATGGGCATCATCAGGAAATCTACAAACAATAAATGCTGGAGAGGGTGTGGGAAAAAGGGAATGCTCTTGCACTTTTGGTGGGAATGTAAATTGATACAGCCACTATGGAAAACGGTATGGAGGGTCTTTGCAAAACTAAAAATAAGAGTTACCATATGACTCAGCAATCTCACTATTGGGCACATACCCAGAGAACACCATAATTCAAAAAGACACATGCAGGCCAATGTTCACTGCAGCACTTTTTACAATAGCCAGGACATGGAAGCAACCTAAATGTCCATCAGCAGATGCATGGATAAAAAAGATGTGGTACATATGTACAATGGAATATTACTCAGCTGTCGAAAGGAACGAAACTAGGACATTTGTAGAGACATGGATGGACCTAGAGACTGTCATGCAGAGTGAGTCAGAAAGAAGAAAACAAATATTGTATATTAACACATATGTGCGGAATATAGTAGAATGGTACAAATCAACCAGTTTGCAAGGCAGATATAGAGACACAGATGTAGAGAACAAACATGTGGACAGCAAGTGGGGAAAGCAGGGAGGGTTGAGGGGGAATGAATTGGGAGATTGGGATTGCCATATATACATTGCTAATAAGAAAAAAAAATATCATTTTGTACACTTTAAATATATGCAGTTTATTGTATGGCAACTGTATCTCAATGAAAGTTCTTTAAAAAAAAAAGAATGAAAAAAAATTCATGCCTCACTCTAGAAAATGAAAAGATTCACATTTTGGATTTGGAGTAATTTACACATGAAGGGTAAATTTGGGTAGAGTAAGAAGGAAAAAGGGATTCACATTTACTGAACATGTTTCATATGCCAGGTATTGTTTAGGTAATTTATACGTTTTCTTATTTTAGTCTTCATTACAGCAGCAGCAACCATACACCTCTCTGAGAAAAGTATTAAGATGTTTTACAGTTGAGCAAATTGACTTTCAATGAGCTGAAGCAAACGGCTCAAGGTTACTCTACTTACAAGTGGTTGAGTTGCATTCAAATCCAGGTTTTTGTGACATTGAATCTTGGCCCTTTCTATCTCCCCATGGTGTCTGTGAAAATGATGCTTAAAAGTGTATTTGGTCAGAAATATCTCTGTCATTGATCTGCCACTGGGCCTGAAACTGCCCTCATTGAAGTCACGGAAGGACATTGTTTCTAAGAAGGCACTTATGAAAATGCAATTGTGCACCTAGAGCAAGTACAGCTTGAGGGTTATACTAATCAGCCCCTGGCCCCCCACCCCAACCCCTTACCACAATTCAATGAGAGACTCAATATTAGAACAGACAGGGGTTTTGGGAGAATTCAACCCACTTTCTTCTTTTTATAAATGATGAAACTGAGATTCAGAGAGGTTAAAGAAACTCTTCAAAATTACATAACTTGTGTGGTTAGGTTTATCAGAAATCAGGGCCCTCGGGGGATGACAGACAAAATTGGATTTAGGGCGTGAGGAAGGGGCAGACAAGTTCAGTGGGCTGGGTGCTTCTCAGTGGAAAGCACCATGGAAACAGCACACTGAGGAACCACAGACTTCCTTGAGGCCACTGCTCTGGGTGCCCCGGGTGGAGGGAGCCCCCCAAAGTAGGAGGATGTCTATCATGGCGAGGTGAACATTGCAACTTTGCCAAGGACCTGTCCTGTAGGAAGGCTTAAGATCATTAGAAATGTTTGCAAAGGCATTTACCGTTACTGCCTCCTTCATGAGAACACCTCCAATCACTTCCATCTGTGTTTCATTCAGAGCTGATGAAAAACTCAAAGTCAGGCAATACCCTTTGAGGACCGTTTATGCAGTTTATGCACAATTGTTGGTCAAAGGTCCAAAGTGCCTGGCACCTGGAAGCAGAGCATCAGAAAGCAAGGGGTTAAATCATGACCCAACCAGGCATTTGTCGCATCAGGGTGACCTCACCAGGCACCCACACAAGGCAGGCACCCATTTAATCTCTCTGATTCCTATAACTGGAGCTCCGAGGGAAATGGCAGATCCTGCAAATGTGATAGCATTCTGGCTAAAGGGGGAAGGTTTTAGGACTCATTTAAATGTGAGGAAAGCCTTTTACCTCAAGCTTAAAAAAAAAAAAAAGAGCAATTCTGGTTCCTGAAAGAGAGAAATGTTACCCTGCTCGCCTCAGCCTAGGAAATAGCACCACTGGCAAACTTGGCAGCTGTTCTGAGGAGAGTTGTGTGGCCAGCTCTTCAGGCTAAAAGTGTAATGGTAACTGCATAATGATGTCTGAGAAAATCAAAGACCAAAGGAACAATTACAGTTTGGTAGAAACAAATATACAACCAAGCCCAACTTTTGGGTAATTTCTGAAAGGATGCCCTTGGGTCTTGGGGAGACATTCTGCTTAAAGATTCTGAAGGAAAATCATAATCATGGCGGGCATTCAAAGGATCCAGTAACCTGTGGTTAAATCTGTGTGTGTAATTGTGATTAGCTGGTCAAGAGAGGGCACTTGAGGATGGGAATCCCAGAATGACATGCCCAAGTACTGCAAGAGAATGGAGGTGTGGGTGCTTGCTTGGATGGAGCACAGAACAGAGAAAAGGAAGACCTCATTTCCCCACCTCCTGCAGCAACTCCTAATGTTGTCTGTACCACTCACTGGCTGCTTGCTCCTGGAAAATCACCTGACCTCCTTGGACCTCAGTTTCCTTTCCTATAAAAATAAAAATTTCTACTAGATGATTTTAAAGGTCCTTTTGACTATAACATTGCATAGTCTAGCTGAAAAACACAATGTAGGTCCTTGGAGCATTTTAGCATTTTTTTTTTTTTATTCTTCAAATGGTTGAATGTCTACTGGAGAGGGTCAGACAGTTTGCATGGTACTGGGACACCTGCAAAGAGTAAAAGGTTCTAGTTCCTGCCCTTAAGAGATTGATCATTCAGTGGTGTGAATTGTCCTGAAATAGACATGAACTTCATGCTAGTCGTGATGAGAGAGGAAAAGGAATATGAAATACTACATGGCCTCTGCATTCAGAAGCCTGAACTAATACACGTGAAACAATTAAAAGACAATTAAGGGGTAAACTTTTGGATACTAACTGTAAATGCAACTGGGATTCTCAGTGTGGGCTGGGAAGTCAGAGCAAGCATACTGGAGAAGGAGGAACTTGGCGGAACCTTGGAAGAGTGCTAGGATTTGGATAGGCAGAGAGGAGAGACAAGGAAATGCCAGCTGGGGAAAATAGTATGATAATTAATAGAAAAAATATTCATAGTTTTTCTCAGAAGCACTGAGAGCTTCAGCTGCCCTCAGCCAAATGTTAACCCAGATGGTATATCCAAGTTTCATAATTAACAGTTTACCCAGTCACCACAGGTGCTTAAGTATAAGTCTCACGTTATTTGTGAGGCCACTGCAGAAGAAGGAAAAAACCTAGGGGTGGAGAAGGAGGGTGATTGGGGATGATACTCCAGGGCAGTTTTCCAAGATGGATGAGTTTGATTAGTGTCTGTTCCGTCACTGCTTCTGAAGTTGTATGTAGGTTTCATCTCTGTGTGCAGGCGAGATATCTGTTTCACCGGGAAGCCGCAGATGGAGTTCCCAGGGCCAGCAAATGCGCATATACAAGGGCACGGTGTCTGGCACGATGCTGTCCCTTTTTTCCTTTGGCTGTTGAGACCAGAGCGAGAGAAGATGGGTAACCAATCAGCAGAAATTAATCATCATCTCTGTTGAAAAGCACAAGTCAGAGCAAATCTTATACTGCTGATGGATTTAGAAAGGAAGTAAATAGAAGCATCCCCCTTAGCATGCTTCCCAGACAACAGGGCTGGAGCCCTACTGGGTTACCTGTGAGACTAGCTTTCACTGCTCACCCTCTGCTCCCTGGAGCAGCCCTTTCTGCAGAGGCACACAGATGGTTTCTGCCTTAAAGGCCCTAAGCAAAACTGAAGAGTGAGCACAGTTTATCGTTTTCGGCTGTTTCTTTTCCTTTCTGGCCCTCTCCCAACTCCCATGCGGGAAGGTTTAACTTGTTATTCATTCCATTCTTGGAGTTTGGTGTTTAAACATCCTCTTCTTTTGAAGTAAGATGGTGGCATTGGGTTCCAGTCCCCCAGGTCTTAGAGAACATTTTCTCCAGATACATGGTGTGTGGTTGGCCTTTGTCCAATCTGAAGGTTTCTTATAGTTACAGTGATGATGCTGTTCCTTTGTTGGGGGAAGACTATGTTCTTAATGTCTTGTTACACTTTTCAGTCCTCTCATCTGCCAGCCCTAGCTGCACAGCTGTCCACATCGGCTGTGCATGGCCAGGCCAACTGACCATGTAAAGGGAAGCTTGGATTCCTTCTGAGAGGAAATAGGGAGGCTTCTTATTTCCTGCTTTACTTTTATAATGTGTACTTATTTAAAATGATTTGCCCCAAACACTCAGGAAACTGGGCCTACACTTGGACTAGAATATTGGTTTCCTGGTACTCTTCAAATCCACAGATTTCTACTTGTACAGAATTTTTGCCCATTCATGAGAGGCAATGTAATACATTAATACATTGATTAAAAGAGTGGGTCCTCAGAGGGATGTACCTGGAGTGTTCAAGTTCTGCTTCTCTGCTTACTAGCTCTTTGAATGCAGGCAAGTAACTAATCATTTCCACACCTCAGTTTGTAAAAATAGTGTCCTATAATTTGATAATCACTAAATGAGTTCATAGATTAAAAACACATAAACAGTATCTGGAAGAGTAAGAATCCAATATATGTTGCTGCCATTATTTTTATTATTTTATTATTATTGTCACTCAGGTATGTGCATTTACTCATCTTCAAAATATTTATTGTGCAACTTCTATAGGCAAGACACCAACCTAGACATCGGAGATAATTAAGACACAATCTCTGCTCTCAAGAAATTGCTGTCTAGTGGGAGAGACAAAATATAAATCGATGTGACAAATGGAAGCCATCTCTGGGGGTCCATGGAACTAGATTGTCTTCTCAGTGGAGGTAACCCCTGAGCTGAGTCTTAGAGATAAATAAGGCAGGGGCAGGGCAGACTCGTATGCAACAAAGGCTTGGACAGGAAGAGCATGGCACCTGTGAAAGAATGGAGGGGTCAGTTTAACTGGAGCTCAGAGTATAGGGTGAGGGGGTGGCTACAGATGAGCTTGCAGAGGTGGGCTGAGGCCACACTGTAAAAGGCTTGTGTTTGGTGCTGAAGATATCTGACCTCAGGGCACACCTATATGACTTTACAAAACGGGCCTCTTACCTCCAGGGGCATAACTCTAGCAGCATTTACAGTTTTGTTAGTAGAAAGTGTGCTGGGTTTCACCCCTACCCTTGTGCAGTGTACAACCCCACAACTACATACAGTGGCAAAGTGTACAGGATCTTGTGGCCGGTTAGGATCGGGTGAGAGAGAAGAAAAAAATGAAGGGTGATTCCCACCTGGGTGGATGGATGGTGCCAGGCACAGAGAGAGGGGACTCAGCAGGAGATGCCTTAAGAGTAAGCAGGGGAGAGGGACTTCTCTGACAGTCCAGTGGTTAAGACTCTGCACTTCCACTGCAGGGGGCACAGATTCACTCTCTGGTTGGGGAACTAAGAGCTCACATGCTGTATGGCATGGCCGAAAAAAAGAAAAAGTAGGGAGAACAGAGTGTTCAGTTTGTCCACGCTGAGTTTGAAGTGCCCTTGTACATTCATGTAGAGCTGGCTGCTACACTCGGATATAAGAGCAATAATGACTAATGTATACATGGTACTTACTAGGTGCCAAGTCATTTTCTAATGAAATCTCTATCTGTAAATGGGGCTTTCTCGTTCCCAGCACAATTGACATTTGGGGCCAGATAACTCATTGTCATGGGGGCTGTCTGGTGCATTGTAGGATGTTTGGTAGACTCCCTGGACTCTACCCACTGAATGCTGGTAGCACCCACCCAGTTGTTAAAACCAGAAATGTCTCCAGACGTTGCCAAATGTCCCATGAGAGGTGGGTGTAAAATCATCCTTCCTTGATAGCCGTTGCAAAAACTCACATAATTCTCACAACAATTGTATGATGTGCAAACTATTGCTTATTCTAATCTTATAGAGGGGGAAACAGAGACACAGAGGTTAAGTGACTTGCTTAAGATCCCACAGTGAGGAAGTAGTAGAACAGGAGTGTTCTGGCTTTCGAGCTCCTCTCCCCTCCCCCCCCCCCCCACCCCTCATCCTCCTGCCCCAGCCACTGCCACTCAGGAGTAAAACAGGGGCTGAAGGAAAAGATTTTAAAACTGCATGCTAGAGTCGAAGTCACAGATCATCCATGAAGTCTGCTGGGAAAAGAAAAGATCCCATTATAGAACCTAGGAGACATTATCATTTAAACAGAGGGTAAGGACCTTCACAGGAGGCTGAACAGACATGGTGGGCAGAAAGGTAAGGAGAACCAGAGGGCAGAAACCATGGAAGGAAGAGGATGTTTACAAGGAAGGAGACAGGTTACTGGACATTCCAGAGGAAGGTGAAGGCTAGAAAGCAGCTCTTGGATTTAGCAACAAGGCCTTACTCTCAGTGCGGGGATAGCCAGCTAGCCAGGTGAGCAGTGGGCATTGGAGTATTCATTCAAAGACGCTGGGCATGAAGCAGTTTCATGGGCCTTCTCAGTGTTGTGCTTCTGCTAAAGGTGGGAGATGACTGAGTGCTAAGACAGTCTGTCAGCTGCCCTGTCCTAAAAGGAAGCTGCCCATCTGCAGAAAGAGACAAGCAGCTGCAAACTTACCCTTGAACTTGATAAGTAGGTCCTTCAACAGAGTCATTTCCATCCCCTTCTGAAATGTTGTTACTAATGAACTATGTGCAAGCAGAGAAAAGGGGCTTGTCTCCTAAGTCCTGTTGATTCCAGAGGGCTTTCATCTTGCCCAGTTTCTATCGCATCAGGGATGAAGGGTACTTTATTCTGGAGCACCGAGGGTCTTTTTTGCCCCACCCATCCCTTTTTACTCAGCGGGAGTAAAAGGTCCTGAGGAGTAATTGCCCACAGCCAAAGTACTTCCTGGCAGTGATTCCCGAACTTGGCTGATGGTTTGATCACCTGGGGGACTTTTTAAAGCATAAAGTCATGGCCCTCACCCTTAGGGAGTCTAACTTAGGTCCGAGCCCTCCAAGTCCAGCTTATAAAAAAGCAGCCTGGATGATTCTGAGGAAGTACTGGGATTAAGTTTTTCTCTGTCACACATTCTGCAAGCTTTTTCTGTAAAAGGCCAGATAGTAAAAATTTTAGGTTTTGCAGGCTATACTGTCTCTGCTGCAGCTGCTCCGCTGTTAGCGTGTTAAAACCATCATAGACACTAAGTAAATGATGAGTAAGGCTGTGTTCCAATAAAACACACTGAAATTTGAATTTCATATGATTCTCATGTGTCACAAAAATATTAATTTTCTTTTAAAAATATTTTCCCCCAGCCATTTGAAAATGTAAAAGCCATTCTTAGCTTGTGGGCCATCAAAAATAGCAGCAGGCCACATTTGGCCCATGGGCCATTGTCTACCGACTGATGAGCTATATTACTTGGGTATTCAACTGCAGATATAGATCAAATACTAAAAATAGAATATGAGTTTATAATGCTGGCTTTACCACTTCTCAGCTTAGTTGTGATCTTAGACAAATTAGTTCACTTTCCTGGGCCTCTGGTGCCTTATCTGTAAAACAGAGAGTTATCCTTCATATTTCTTGGGTTGTTGTCAAGATTAAATGAGATGTTATATATAGGTTCCTAGCACAGTCTGGTGCCTGGTAATTGAAAATGCTCAGTAAGTGTCAACGTTTATATCATCACAAGTTACTGTGCTCAGCACTGCAGAGATCAAATGAACAGATAAAGCCAGTTCCTCAGCCTTGAAAGAACTCACACACTAACCAGTAGGATAAGACGTGCATACAAACAGTTCTTCTGTGATAGACTATAAGTTCCACTGGAGCTGATATTACACATACACTGTGTCTGCAGACACTGAGGAGAGTGTTGTGGGCTTGGCGTTGGGGAAGCAGACCTGTAACCTTACTTTACATTCCTGTGCTTCTCTACTCTGCCTTTAGGAATGGGTTCATGTCCATCTTGTATTATGAAGTTCATCAGTTATAATAGAGCCTTGTGTAGACACAGAACAACTTGAGTAGGGTCTGTAGCTCTGGGCACCACACTTTGCTTAATTGACTTGCCTTTCTAATTCACTGTGAACTAGGAAGGGGGTGAACACAGCCTGTCCTTAGGACATAATTGGTTCCTACTTCTGGAGTTCCCTGAATCATCAAAAATGGAGGGGGAAACACTTTTGAATTAGAAGATGATTTTTGCACCATTTGGTGGAGTTTCACTGAAAACAAAACCAAACCAAAAAATGCACATCTTTATTGTAAAATGAAAAGATATATATATAGGAGAGCACAAAGAAAAAGATGAAAATAACTTTTATTTTTAATGTTTAGCTATAATCGTTGTTAATATTCTGTAGCATATACTCCCAATCTTTTGGGGATTATTCATTGATACATATTGATATATGCATTTATATGTAACATGGTTTTTGAAAAGACTGAATTTACGCTATATAAATTATTTTTAAATCTTTCTTCAGCCTAATAAAATCACATGTACAATTTTTCACATCATTAAGCATTATTCAACAGCATCCCTATAAAATCACTCCATACACAATTATTATCATATGCCTGGAAAGTGAAAATCACAGTATCTAACAGGGTATTTTGGCAGTCATGGCGGAGTGCCGCTCAGAGCTCCCTCTAAGAGCCGCTGTGAGGAGTGTAGTTAACTCACAGCCTTCAGCTGCCACATTTTCAGACTCTGTCTCCGTGTTCGTGCAAGCTTCAGTGTGATGGCCCTGAGCTTGAAGAGGGTTTTGGAGCCAGGCTGTTTCTGCCTGATGTATTAGTCCTCCAGCAGGCACTGGCTGCTCCGCGGGGCCCCAATGGCCTGGCTTGCTTTCTCAGAGCTGCCTTGCACTCGGGGCTCCTCCTACCTCATCCTTTTTGCTTTCTTCTCTGCTTTCATAGGTGTCAAACCCACATCACAGTCTGGAGACTCTCCCTGCCCACTCCTAATCTCTTTCCCTTTTATCTTTCACAAATGTTTTCTGCCAATAAATCTCTTATACTTCTGATTTTGTTTTGGCAGCTTCTTCCTGGACAACCCAAATCGATATATGTAAGTCTGAGTCTCCCTCCTACTTCAGTGTCAAAACCACTCAATACCCTTCCCCAAAGGCAGCCCTGCTATTAATTTCTTACGTATCCTCCTAGAGTTCTTTATTCATATATAAGCATTTCATATATTTTCCCTCTTTCCTTTCCTGTTCCTCTGCTATATTTTCCTTCATTCTCTCTTCTTCCTTCTTTTTCTTAGCAAAAGACTAGTAGCATTCAGTGCTTATGGTTCTGCATGTTGCTTTGTCACATCTCTTGGAAGCAGGTCTTAACTTAGTACATGTAGAATTGCCTTATCCTTTTCTTTTCTTTTGATTTTGTCAGATTCTTTTTCAAAATTGAAATATAGTTGATTTATACTATTATATTAGTTTCAAGTGTACAGCATAGTGATTCAGTATTTTTATAGATTATACTCGATTTAAAATTATTATAAGATAATGGCTATATTTCCCTGTGTTGTACAATATATCCTTGTTGGTTATCTATTTTATATAATACATAGTTGTTTGTATCTCTTAATCCCATACCCCTATCTTGACCCTCTCCACTCCCTTCTCCTCATTGGAATCCACTAGTTTGTTTTCTATATCTGTGAGTCTGTTTCTGTTTTGTTATATACATTCTTCTATTTTATTTTTTAGATTTCACATGTGAGTAACATACAGTATTTGTCAACCTGTCTGACTTATTTCAGTAGATGTAATACTCTATAGGTCCATCTACATGGTTGCAAATGGCAGAATTTCATTATTTTTTTGTGGCTGAGTGGCATTCCATTGTACTGTGTGTGTGTGTATATATATATATGTGTGTATATATATCACATCTTCTTTATCCATTCATCTGTTGATGGAAACTTAGGTTGCTTCTACATCTTGACTACTGTAAATAATGCTGCCATGAATATTGAGGTGCATGTATCTTTTTTGAATTAATATTTCTTTTTCAAATATATACCCAGGAATGGAGTTATTGGATCATATGGTAGTTCTATTTTTAGTTTTCTGAGGAACCTCCATACTGTTCTCCATAGTGACTGCACCAATTTACATTCCCACCAACAGTGTATAAGGGTTCCTTTTCGCCACATGCTTATAACATTTGTCATTTGTAGAGTTTTTGGTAACAGCCATTCTGACAAGTATGAGGTAATGTATCATTGTCATTATGGTTTGCAATTTTCTAGTAATTAATGAAATTAAGCATCTTTTCATGGGCCTGTTAGCCATTTGTGTGTCTTTGAAAAAAATGTCTATTCAGGATTTCTGCCCATTTTTCAGTTGGTTTTTTTTTTTTTTGATATTCAGTTATATGAGCTCTTTATAAATGTTGGATATTAACCACTTATTGGTTATATTATTTGCAAATATTTTCTCCCATTCTGTATGTTGTCTTTTCATTTTCTTGATGGTTTCCTTTGCTGTGCAAAAGCTTTTAAATTTAATTAGGTCCCATTTGTTTATTTTTGCTTTTGTTTCTTTTACCTTAGGAGACAGAGGAGACAGGCCCAAAAATATTGCTACAATTTGTGTCAGAGTGTTCTATGTTCTATTCTAGGATTTTTATGGTTTCTGGTTTTACATTTAGGTCTTTAATCCATTTTGAGTTTATTTTTGTATATGACATGAGGAAATGTTCTATTCTCATTCTTTTCCAAATAGCTTTCCAGTTTACCCAGTATCATTTATTGAAGTGACTGTGTTTTCTCCATTGTATACTCTAGCTTATTTAAGTGGTCATCCTCATTCCTTACTATATATTTGCTTTCCTAGTGGGATTCTTCCATTCCTGTAGATACTTACTTATTGTTATATATATAACCTTTTCCACTTTTAGAGAAGAACTGTTAATATTTATTTTAGGGTTGGTTTAGTATTGATGAACTCATTTAGATTTTGCTTGTTTGAGAAGTTCTTTATCTCTCCATCAACTCTAAATGATAATCTTGCTGGGCAGAGTACCCTAGGTTGCAGGTATTTCCCTTTCAGGACTAAATATATTATGTCACTCCCTTCTGGACTGCAGAGTTTCTGCAGAACAATCAGTGGATGGGGTTCCCTTGTATATGACTCTTGGTTTTTCTCTTGCTGCCTTTAAAATTCTCTCATCTTTATTGCCATCTTAATAATGATATGTCTTGGTGTGAGTATGTTTGGGTTCATCTTTTCAGAGACCCTCCATGCTTCCTGTACCTGGATATCTGTTTCTTTCTTCAGGTTTGGGAAGTCTTCAGCCATAATTTCTTTAATACATTCAACCCCCTTCTTTCTCTCTTCCTCTTCTGGGACCCCTAACAGGTGAATGTTTATGTATTTGATCTTATTCCAGGGATCTCTTAAACTGTTCTCATTTTTAAAATTTGTTTTCCTTTTTGCTGTTCTGATTGGGTGGTTTCCATTATTCTAGCTTCCAGATCACTTGTGTGTTTTTCTGTGTCACTTAGTCTTCTATTAATTCCTTCTAGCATGTTTTTCATTTCAATTATAGTATTCTTTATTTCTTACTGCTTCTTTTTTATATTTTTTAGTTTGTTTTAAAAATTGTCACTGTGTTCATCTATTCTTTAATTCAGTTAACATTCGTATTACTAATGCTATGAAATCTTTATCTGGGAAATAGTTTATTTCTGTTTCATTATTTTTTTAGGGTTTTCCTCTTGCTCTTTTAATTGAGACCAGTTCCTTTGCCTTCTCATTTTGCTCAACTCGCTCTATGTTCATGAATTCAGGTGAAACAGTTACCTATTGTGGTCTTGAAGGGGTGTCCTTATGTGGGAGCACCCCTATGCAATCTGTGTGTGCCCAGTGCCTTTGATGGGAGAGCTGGATTTGATGTGAATGAAAATCACATCTTTTCTCCTCAGGGTGTGCTGGCAGCTATCACGTTGGTAGTAGGTGGGACTGGAGAAGGAGGGGCTAGGGCTGGTGCCAGGTATGAGCCAGGGCTTCCCCTCTGCTCAGTGGCCATCATTGTCTTATCAGAGGCGAGGTTGGATTGCAAATTGCTGGAGTAGAAGCCCTGAATTTTGGTTGCAAACTGGCTCTGTTCCTTTTAGGTGTGTGTTCTTCCTCCTCCAGGCACTGGGCCCCTTGACCCAGAGGGGAGCAGTGCTGGAGCATGAGGGCCTGTGGGGGCTCTTGGCTCATGATAGAGGCCTGTGCTGCCTCCAGTGTGCTTCCTGTGCAAACACCAGCAATGGCTGCTCCTGCCCAGCTCAGAAGCAGCCTTGGGTCCAAGACTCCTTCGTGTCTCACAGCCAGTCACTGCCCTCACCCTCACTACCACTGCCCTGTTATGGAGTCATGCCACAGGGCAGGCAGGGCCTGTATGTGTCCTCTGCATGTGTTGGGGCATGGGCTGTGGCAGTCTTGATGCTGTCAGGCATCAGGGCTGCTTCTGATGTGCTGCCTGAATAAGCACCAGCCATGGGTGCCTCTGCCCCACTCAGATGCTGCCCTGGGTCTGAGTTGCCTCTGTGTCTCATCGCTGAATTGTCTCCACAGATGTGGCAGCCCTCGGTGCAGGGCGGAGCTGTGATGTGAAGTAAGTGGGACCATCATGTTCTCTCAGCTCAGGCTGGGGTGTATGCCAGTGTGGTCATGGGAAACTGGGTAGCCACAAGAGCAGTCCTAAGTCTGTCCTCTACTCCCTGCCTTGGGAGCAAGCCAGCGTGTGTGCACTACTCCCCAGTGGAGTCCAGGCTCCCTGCAGCCCTCCTGTTAGTCCTAGTGGCTGTCCAGCCAGCCAAGGGGGCTCGCCTTCCCTGTGTCAAACCCTAGGGCTGGGGCACCCAATATGTGGCTCAAACTGCCCACTCCCCAGGGCTGATCCCTGTCCCGTATTCTCCTTTTTCCTCTGAGTCCCCTCCCTGGGGCACAGGTCCCAACCTGATCATTTCTCTTCCCTTCCTACCAGGTTCCATGTGGATCTTTCTTATAGCCTTGGTTATACAGGAGCCTTTCCAAAGTTTCCAGTTAGTTTGCAGTGAGAATTATTCCACATGTAGATGTATTTTTGATGTGTTCGTGGGCAGAGGTGAGCTCCATGTCCTCCTACTCTGCCATCTAGATCGATCCCTTTTTCTTTTCTTTTTTTTCCCCCAGTTTTTGGATGTATTATAGTTAATTTAACCTACCCTCTATTACTTGTTTATCGCCAACATTTTCTCTTCAAAACAGTGCTACAATGAATATCTATGTCTAACTATTTTTACACCCATGTGAGAGAATACCTTTAGGAACAAATTAAGATGTAGCATTGCTGGGTCAGTGGGTATGCATGTTGTGTATTTTGATAGATATTGTCAAATGTCCCTCCACGGTGGATGTGCTGATTTCTACTCCCAGACGTATATGGCAGTAATAGTGTCACTCGTAATGGCAATATAAACAATTTAGAATTGAAGTAGTATCAGTAACCTCTTCTCTAGTGGTTTGTCTTGAAGTTTCTAATCTTTGCATATTTTCATAATTGCTGTTTCTGGAGATTTTATTCATGGCGGTTTTGTGACAGTCAAAGAAATTAATGTTATTATTTTTGTAAGTTAGAAAACCTGGCTGAACTTACTGTATTGGTTAACAAGGAATGAGAACCATTCATGTTGGTTGGGGCCACTTATAGCTATTAAGATATTAGGATAAAGTAGAAAGACATTAGAAGTAGAAATTGATGTCTTTAGGAAAAATGATTTACATATTGGGAAGAGCACAGAATGGTAGTAAGAAGATCTGTTCTGTTTATTTATTTTTTGTCTCTTTTATGGTTCCTCAATTTCCTCTGCCCACTTACCTCACAGGGTTCTTTTGAGGACAGGATGTGAAAGCAAATGGAATACATTGTTGATATGATCATTTATTATTAATAAGGATAAGATGTCACTCAAGAGTGTCAAATGTCAGTGACATTTATTCTTTCATTTATTGAGGACCAGCACACTGACTTTTTATGATGAAGTTCCTCCAGTACAGATATGATTTTGGTGAAAAAATGAAGAGGGTTGGCCTTTCTGTGCTTCAGTTTCCTCATCTCTAAAATGGTGCTATTAAGAGTCATTGCTTCCAAATGTAAAATAGATAGCTAGTGGGAAGCTGCTGCATAGCACAGGGTGATCAACTCGACGATGGGTGATGACTTAGAGGAGTGGGATAGGGAGGGTGTGAGAGGTTCTCAGGAGGGAAGGTATACAGGGATATATGTATAAATACAGTTGATTCACTTCGTTGTACAGCAGAAACTGGCACAACAGTGAAAAGCAATTATACTCCAATAAAGAGCTTTAAAAAAAAAGTCATTGCCTCATAGAGTTGTGAAGATTAATTAATAATGTAAAACTTTAAAAATCTAACTCAAAATTTAAGAACTGAGAAATAGCCCTAGAAAAAATAAAGTCTAAAAAATTTTAAATGTAAAAAAATAGTAAAAAGAAATAGCTGCACAATGTACCAAAGTAATTAAGAGAAAAAAAAAAAAAAAAAAAAAGCAGTAACCAGAGATATCATTTTCAAAGCAAATCGTATCCATGAAATTGTTTTGCCCAACATGTACACTACTGAATTATAGAATGGGCTGCATGTGACTGTCATCTCCATTGGGTGAATCTTAAGCAAAAGTTTGAAACATGTAAAATATACTTTGGAATTCATCCCATTCTCTCTCTCTCTCTCTTTTTTTTCATCACCTCCCCCATCTCTTCTGTTATAGGGGTGCTTATCTTGTTTTTCCAGATGCTCAAAGCTGTGAACCCCTCCATGAACCACAATGCTTTACTCCAAGCAATACAATTTGTTCTCAAATTTTCTCTCCCTTCTTCCCCTATTGGAGGAAAGTTACAGATAATTACTTCATATTAGACTTTATGTTTATAAAAAGTAGATAGTTAGGCAAGATCAAATTCCCATATAGATGGAAAACACAAAATCCAAAGGTTAGAAGTTCAGTGCACCTGTCTGCCCCCCACCCCCTCTCCATCTAAAGTCCTGTCAATTCTATCTCCTTAATATCATTTGAATTCATCCCCTTTAATACTGCTCCACAGCCATTACCTATAAGTCCTCATCAACTCTCACCTGGATAACTGTCCAGCCTCCTAAAATAAAAAAAAAATCCGTCCATGTCTATTCCTCTGAAAAGCCTCTGAAAGCCCCATTTAATGTGGTGTAAAAGCATCTTCGAGCTGAGACACCCCTACCTCGGCAACTTCACCTGTTCTCATTTTCTACACCCAACCCACACTTCAAACCTCTGGAAATTACTCATTTACCTTTGTGCTTCTTTGTCTTGCAAGTGCTTAACCTGAGAAATGTTGGCTCTTATTTTTATTCCTTCTTTCTGTTTGATGCCTGATCTATAGCTTCTCCTCTTTGACCTGGTTGCTGCAAGGCATGGAATCAGACTTGTGGTCCTCATCTCACAAGCAAGTAGACATCTAAGAGCATGCATTTAACTTCACCCCCAGGCCCAGTGGTTACCCCACTCTTTTCTGTTTACTCTCTCCCACACAACTTTCTTTTAAAAAAGTAAAAACTTATTTTGCATTTGTAATCTTTTGGCATTATATATATATCTTTGAAAGTTTCTTTAAATTCTTTCTGGTGCAAGGTGGGCAGTAACCAACTAACTAAAAATAAATAGATGTTTGTGCTCCTACTGATCCTTCCAAACCCAGTTCAGGTATTCCTTCCTTTGTCTTCTTGGACCATGCTTCCTTCCTTCTGGTCTAGCTCTCTGGCCTTTATGAACTCATAGCACTTTGAGTTACTATTACAACTGTAATAACTCTATATTGTAAGTGCTTGTCTGTTTCTCCACTAAACTGAACTTCTTCATGTGGGCACATTGGCCTTTACCACTGCATTTCCAGCTTCTAGGGCAGTATTTGTACATTTTGCACTTGATAAAATGCTCACTGAATACATGGATAAATAACTGTAAAACCACAGAATATAGAGCTTCTGATCAGGACAACTTCCTACTAGGAGCATATCAGAGAATATTGTTACCTTCCTGAACATTAGTGCACTACTTCCTTGATCTCTCTCTTTGAAAATATGAGAGGGCACTTGTTCTGTGCCCACTTCTAGAGCTGATATTTTCAATGTAACTATCTCCCGGTTGATCACAGTGTGTTTGGTGGAAAGAGTGCTCAGAATGTGAGATGTTTGTTTAAGCTGTTGGTGTTTAGTGTCGCCCCTGAGCAGTGAAATAACTGAGCTCTGGGGAGGAGTATGATGGCCCTTTTGCACAAGAGCTGAAAAATGGGGGAGAATGTGGAAAAGGAAATTGGCTAGTACAAGCACATGTTCTTACCTAAAGAAAACTCAACTCAGCTCAACTCACCCCACTTCCCCCACTACAGAGTTCCTGATTGTTAGGGATTAGTAATTAACAGTCTCTGCGTTGATTTCATCACAGCTCCCAGGATGGGTGTGTAAGCAGTAGGACATGCTGCTCTGTCCGTTGGCAGCAGCAGTGAGTTGGCCATTTGGTGAGAATTTTCCAGCAATTTCTTAGTTGAGCCCTTGCCATGAGCTCCAGCAAGCCTTCTGTGGGTCTGTGGGGTTTCTTCTCTGCAGAGCCTATAACGGGCCATCAGCAATGTTTCTTGATGACAGACAAGAGAAGTTGAAAGAGCACCAGAGAAAGATGCAGATGCTTGGAGAAATATTAATCACCGAAGGAATAAGTTGTCTTTGTTGTTGTTTCTTTCTCAGTTCCTCTGTTTGGATCAAGGAAAATCTTGTCTCTTAATTTGCAAATCCAAATGAAAAGAGTTGCCTGGCTTTTAGTGTGCATTTGGGGTCACCTGTGATATATTCCCAGATTTCCTTTAAGCTCTTTGGAAACCAGCAGATGTGGTATGAGTTAGGCATGTCATTTTTCTTATGTCCAGCCACAGATTTATCACCAAGTTTTGGGGACTGATGTCAGATTTGATGTCTGGGTCTTTTAGGTTAGTTATCCTGGATGAATTTAATATTCACTTTGATATCCCTCTCAGGTCCCCTGATGTGAAAATTTATGTCAGTGCTAGTGGCCTTTTTTTTTCCTTCCAATATATTCTTTCCTCATTCGCGTAAAGGACACATTTTAGACCTTATGTTCTGTCCAGATTCATTCCCAGATGTATTGGGTAAGGTCTAAAAAAAGAGTTTCAATTTTGATGCATTTTCTTTTTGGTTCTTTAAGGCACACCTATTACTGGACACCATCAGACAGGCTACAATGCCTTGTTACTGGTCATTTTGAGAACAGAGAGCTCCTGAGGATAGAATGGGCTTACCCATTTCTACCTCTAACATGACCACAAAAGCTAGATGTCAGGGGAACTTCTTGACTGTGATGAGTGGAAAGGAAGTGGCAGGGTCTCACCTAACTTAATGTTTTGTGAAGTGCTGGCACCCTGAGATGCTTGATAGAAAAGTGTTATATATCGTTAGCATATTATATCTCCCTTTTGTTGCTCCATAACACATATTAACATGTTAAATGCCTTAAAAACTCCTGCATTGCTATTTTAATTTTGTTTAATTCAGTGTTTCTCAGGAGCTATTGAAAATGGAACTCTTTTTCTTAAGGTAATGTTATTAACATCAGCACCACATTAATATGCTGGTTTAACAACTTGCTAGTCTTTTTTATGGTCGTGAAAACTTTCCATAGTAACTGCTAATATCAAATGTGTACCTAGCCATGATTCTCTAACTATACAGAACAAAATTCCCTGCTTTGGTTAATTCCTATAGCATGTGCTTAACTGCTGCGTGAGGTATGACACATGAGGATATAAATAATAATGGGATTATAATTTTGTAGGGTGCTGTTCTGTTTAGAGTTCAGGGCTTCAAGGGGAGGAAGTGATCATTATGTTGAAGGAAACATTCCTGAGGAAGGGAGGAGGCCAGACGTGGGAAAAGGAGCCTCAACTGAATCACGAGATCAAGGTCAGGTAGAAGCCTCACCACCAGACAGGCTTTTTGATGGTGGTCAATTCAACCAAAGTTCAGTTGTGTCTTCTGCAAAGTAGGCTTCTGTAGTAGACAGAATTCTAAGATGGTCCTCTCAAAATTCCTGTCCTCTGTTTATTTAATAAAATACAAATTTAGGTACTGCTGTGAAGGAATTTTGCAGATGGAATGAAAGTCCCAAATCAGTTGAGCTTAAAATACGGAGATTACTGGATGGACCTAATCTAATCACATGTCCTTTAAAAGCAGAGAGTTTTCTTAGCTGGTGTGAGAATAAGTCAGAGAGAGAGGTTTCTGCTGTCTTGAAGGAAGAGAGCAAACAGCTATGTTGTGATCTATCTGTGGGGGCAAGTGGCTTCTAAAAGCTGGGAGTGATGCTGACTAATAGGCAGCAAGACAATAAAGACCTCAGTGCTATACTTGCAAGGAAATGAATGTTGCAACAATCAGTGGGCTTGGAAGAGAACCTCAAATCTCAGATGAGGACATGAAGCTTGATTTCAGCCTGTGTGACCTGAGCAGAGGACCCAGCTAACTTGTGCTTGAACTCCTGACCCAAGGAAATTGTGAGATAATAAATTTGTGCTGCTTTGCACTGCTGAATTGGTGCTAATTTGTTAAGGCAGTGATAGAAAACTAAAACAGCTTATTACCTATCCTATCTTGTCAAGATGAAAATTTGATAGGATATGATGTATGTGAAAGTACATTGTAAAGTGTGAAGACTAGTGCACGTGTCAAAATCCAAAATGGACCCTATGAATCCCCATCCCAAACCTACTTCTCTGAAAGCCTTCCCTATTTCAGCAATTGATACCATCATTCAGCTAATACAAGCTTAGAACCTAGGAGTTATCTTCTTTCCTTCTTTCTTTATTTTTATGTATCGTCCATATCTAATCTACCAGCAGGTATTATTGTTCCTAGAATACTGCCTGGTACATAGAAAGTCCTCACAAATATTTGTTGAGTAAGTGAATGATAATTATCCCGAGTTAAGTCACCTACAAAATTGCATCCATGAGTTCCTTCCTGTTTGGGCTGTCTATTATTGAGCATTGTGAAAGATTAGAATTTTTTTCATAAGTACTTACTTCTTTCTGCACTCCCCACATCGGTGGAACAAGTCTTCCTCTCTGCCTTATTCATGTTAAGCTTGGCCATAGACCAGCCTTGACTCATGGGAGAAGATGTAAGTGACAATCACCTAGTTTTGAACTGAGGTCTTAGGAGGAGTTGGTCTTTCTACCTGCCCCCTTTGGAAGCTTCCCAACTTCTACATTAATAGAACGTGCTCTGGGTATTTGCTACCCTTCAACTTTGGCCCTCAAAATGATACACACAGAGCAGAGTTGCCCCAGCCTCCTCAGCTTCCACAGGCTGAGGCAGAGCTGTCCCAGCCAACGGCAGACCTATGAATGAGAGAGTAAATGACTGTTGTTTAAGCCACTGATTTTTGGATTGGTTTGTCATGCAGTATTAGAAAAATAATAGTTGACCAATACATTTTCCCAAGGTTGTAACACTCCTCCAATCTAGGAAATAATGTGCCTCAGTTCAGTGATTTAATGAGGCTATTTAAAAACTGATTTCTGTCAGTTAATTATACTGAGCATTCACTCATTTTTAGGCTAAAGAGACATAAAACTGGAAGGAATATTAGAAATCATTCAGTTTGCAACACTCATTTTGCAGATAAGGAAGCTGCTGTCCAGATATGCCCCAGCTAGTGTCATTAATCTGCTCTAGAGAGAGGACTTATGTCCAGAGCTCCTGAAGCAGTGCCTCAAAGGCCCTAGTGGGAGAATTTGATGATAAGCAGGCCAAATTGTATGTGGAAATCAGCTCATTTTGTAATTTTCTTTGAAATATGCAAAGAGAAAGAAGCCCAATAAAAAGCAACAACGGCTTTGGGAGGAAACTGCCCTGTGCACTTATTAGCTACCATCATTCAGACACACAATTTTAACTAACTGATATGCTGATTACACACAGCCTTATGTTTTGATCTCAGCTGACCCACTGGATCTAAATCTTTCGATTAAAAGAATAGTTGACATTCAATTGGTAAATTTCCTCAGGTTAAATTTGGTTAAAACAGTTAATTCCAGATCACTTTTACTACTGCCTGTTTTACAAACACAACTGCACTTACCTTTGAAAAAATCACTTATGGCATTTTTTAGGGGATTAGATAAGGATTGTTGTAATTTGCTGGAATTTTTAGTTTGGGAGAGGCCACTATCCTCAGAAATTCTTTTAGATTACAAATTTGATTCCATTTCAAAAATTTTATAATATCAAGACATTATAGGGTTGTAACTTCCAGAGGCTTATGTATCATTAATTCAGCATTCCATCACCACTTGCTGTTTTTACCTGGTGGCACCTTCAACAAATATCACATTTAACTAACTCACAAATTCTATAGGTTTTATAATTATAGTAATTCAAATCCAGGCTTACTATATTGCAGTAATTAAACATATTTGATTTGTTTTTTAAAGAATGAAGAATGTCTTTTTTTTTTTTTAAGCTCTTTATTGGAATATAATTGCTTTCCACTCTTGTACCAGCTTATGACAAACACCCAGGTGAATCAGCTGTATTTATACACATATCCCCACATCCCCTCCCTCCCACGACTCCTTCCCACTCTCCCCGTCCCAGCCCTCCAAGGCATCACCCATCATCAAATTTATCTTCCTTTGTTATACAGCAACTTCCCACTAGCTATCTATTTTAGAGATGGTAGTGTATATATGTCTATGCTACTGTCTCGCTTCGTCCCAGCTTCCCCTTCGCCCCCTGCCCCCCCAACCCCATGTCCTCCAGTCCATTCCCTGCATCTGCATCCTTATTCTTGTCTTGTCACTGGGTTCATCAGTACCATTTTTTTTTTTTTAGATTCCATATATATGTGTTAGCATACAATATTTGTTTTTCTCTTTCTGGCTTACTTCACTCTGTATGACAGACTCAAGGTCTATCCACCTCATTACATACAGCTCCACTTCATTCCTTTTTATAGATGAGTAATATTCCATCGTATATATATTACATTCCCACCAACAGTGCAGGAGAGTTCCCTTTTCTCCACACCCTCTCCAACATTTGTTGTTTCTAGATTTTTCCCATATCTTCTTTATCCATTCATTTGTTGATGGGCATTTAGGTTGCTTCCATGTCCTGGCTATTGTAAATAGTGCTGCAATGAACATTATGGTACATGTGTCTTTTTTGGATTATGGTTTTCTCTGGGTATATGCCCAATAGTGGGATTATTGGATCATATGGTAGGTCTATTTTAGTTTTTTAAGGAACCTCCAAACTGTTTTCCATAGTGGCTGTACCAATTTACATTCCCACCAACAGTGCAGGAGAGTTCCCTTTTCTCCACACCCTCTCCAACATTGTTGTTTCTAGATTTTTTGATGATGGCCATTCTGACCAGTGTGAGGTGATACCTCATTGTGGCTTTGACTTGCATTTCTCTAATAATTACTGATGTTGAGCATCTTTTCATGTGTTTGTTGCCCACCTGTATGTCTTCTTTGGAGAAATGTCTATTTAGGTCTTCTGCTCATTTGTGGATTGGGTTATTTGCTTTTTTGGTATTAAGCTGCATGAGCTGCTTGTATATTTTAAAGATTAATCCTTTATCTGTTGCTTCGTTGGCAAGTATTTTCTCCCATTCTGAGCATTGCCTTCTAGTCTTGTTTATGGTTTCTTTCACTGTGCAAAAGCTTTTAAGTTTCATGAGATCCCATTTGTTTATTCTTGATTTTATTTCCATTATTCTCAGAGGTGGGTCAAAAAGGATCTTGCCTTGATGTTTGTCATAGAATGTTCTGCCTACATTTTCCTCTAGGAGTTTTATAGTGTCTGGCCTTACATGTAGGTCTTTAATCCATTTGGAGTTTATTTTTGTGTATGGTGTTAGGAAGTGTTCTAATTTCATTCTTTTACATGTAGCTGTCCAATTTTCCCAGCACCACTTATTGAAGAGGCTGTCTTTTTTTCCATTGTATATTCATGCCTCTTTTGTCAAAGAAGAGGTGCCCATATGTGCTTGGGCTTACCTCTGAGTTCTCTATTCTGTTCCATTGATCTTCCTTTCTATTTTTGTGACAGTACCATACTGTCTTGATCACTGTGGCCTTGTAGTATAGTTTGAAGTCAGGAAACTTAATTCCACCAACTCCATCTTTCCTTCTCAAGATTGCTTTGGCTATTTGGGGTCCTTTGCATTTCCATACAAATCGTAAGATTTCTTGTTCTAGTTCTGAGAAAAATGAGATTGGTAATTTGATTGGGATTGCATTGAATGTGTAAATTGCTTTGGGTAGTACAGACATTTTCACAATGTTGATTCTTTCAATCCAAGAACATGCTATGTCCCTCCATCTGTTTGTGTCATCTTTGATTTCTTTCATCAGTGTCTTATAGTTTTCTGCATACAGATCTTTTGCCTCCTTAGGCAGGTTTATTCCTGGTATTTTATTCTTTTTGATGCAATGGTAAATGGGAGAGTTTCCTTAATTTCTCTTTCTGCTCTTCCGTTGTTAGTGTATAGGAATGCAAGAGATTTCTGTGCATTAATTTTGTATCCTGCTACTTTACTAAATTCATCGATTAGTGCTAGCAGTTTTCTGGTAGAGTCTTTAGGGTTTTCTATGTATAATATCAAGTCATCTGCAAAGAGTGACAATTTTACTTTTCCAATTTGGATTCCTTTGATTTCATTTTCTTCTCTGATTGCTGTGGCTAAAACTTCCAAAACTATGTTGAATACTAGTGGTGAGACTGGACACCCTTGTCTTGTTCCTGTTCTTAGAACGAATTCTTTCAGTTTTTCCCCATTTAGAATGATGTTGGCTTTTGGTTTCCCATACCTGGCTTTTATTATGTTGAGGTAATTTCCTTCTTTGCCCATTTTCTGGAGAGTTTTTATCATAAATGGATGTTGAATTTTGTCAAAAGATTTTTCTGCATCTACTGAGATTATCATATGGTTTTTATCCTTCAATTTGTTGATATGATATATCACCTTGATTGATTTGCATATACTGAAGAATCCTTGCATTCCAGGGATAAACCCCACCTGATCATGGGGTATGATTTTTTTAATGTGCTGTTGGATTCTGTTAGCTAGTATTTTGTTGAGGATTTTTGCATCTATATTCATCAGTGATATTAGCCTGTAATTTTCTTTTTGTATGACATCTTTGCCTGGTTTTGGTATCAGGGTGATGGTGGCCTCATAGAATGAGTTTGGAAGTGTTCCTCCTTCTGCTATATTTTGGAAGAGTTTGAGAAGGATAGGTGTTAGCTCTTCTCTAAATGTTTGACAGAATTCACCTATGAATCCATCTGGCCCTGGGCTTTTGTTTGTTGGGAGGTTTTTAATCACAGTCTCAATTTCTGTACTTGTGATTGGTGTGTTCATACTTTTTGTTTCTTCCTGGTTCAGTCTTGGAAGATTGTACTTTTCTAAGAATTTATCCATTTCTTCTAGGTTATCCAATTTATTGGCATACAGTTGCTTGTAGTAGTCTCTCATGATCTTTTGTATTTCTGTGGTGTCCCTTGTTACTTCTTTTTTATTTCTAATTCTATTGATTTGAGTCTTCTCCCTTTTTTTCCTGATGAGTCTGGCTAATGGTTTATCAATTTTGTTTATCTTCTCAAAAAACCAGCTTTTAGTTTTGTTAATCTTTGCTATTGTTTCCTTCCTTTCTTTTTCATTTATTTCTGCTCTGATCTTTATGATTTCTTTCCTTCTGCTCACTTTGGGGTTTCTTTGTTCTTCTCTCTCTAATTGTTTTAGGTGTAAGGTTAGGTTGTTTATTCAATATTTTTCTTGTTTCTTAAGGTAAGACTGTATTGCTATAAACTTCCCTCTTAGGACTGCTTTGCTGTGTCCCATAGGTTTTGGGTTGTTGTGTTTTCATTGTCATTTGTTTCTAGATATTTTTCGATTTCCTCTTTGATTTCTTTAATGATTTCTTGGTTGTTTAATAGTGTATTGTTTAGCCTCCATGTGTTTGTATTATTTGCAATGTTTTTCCTGTAATTGATATCTAGTCTCATGGCATTGTGGTCAGAGAAGATACTTGATATGATTTCAATTTTCTTGAATTTACCGAGGCTTGATTTGTGACCCAAGATGTGATCTATCCTGGAGAATGTTCCATGTGCACTTGAGAAGAAAGTGTATTCTGTCGTTTTTCGATGGAATATCTTATAAATATCAGTTAAGTCAAGATGGTCTAATGTGTCATTTAAAGCTTGTGTGTCCTTATTTATTTTCTGTTTGGATGATCTGTCCATTGATGTAAGTGGGGTGTTCAAGTCTCCTACTATTATTGTGTTACTGTCGATGTCCCCTTTTATGGCTGTTAGGATTTGCCTTATGTATTGTGGTGCTCCTATGTTGGGTGCATAGATATTTACAATTGTTATATGTTTCTTCCTGGATTGATCCCTTGATCATTATGTAGTGTCCTTCCTTGTCTCTTGTAATAGTCTTTACTTTAAAGTCTAATTTGTCTGTTATGAGTATTGCTACTCTGGCTTTCTTTTGACTTCCATTTGCATGGAATATGTTTTCCCATCCCTTTACTTTCAGTCTATATGTATCCCTTGGTCTGAAGTGGTTTTTTTGTAGGCAGCCTTTAGAAGGGTCTTGTTTTTGTATCCATTCAGCCAGTCTGTGTCTTTTGGTTGGAGCATTTAATCTATTTACATTAAAGGTGATTATTGACATGTGTGTTCCTGTTACCATTTTCTTAATTGTTTTGGGTTTGTTTTTGTAGGTCTTTTCCTTTTCTTGTGTTTCCTACTTAGAAAAGTTCCTTTAGCAATTGTTGTAAGGCTGGTTTGGTGGTGCTGAATTCTCTTTACTTTTGCTTGTCTGGAAAACTTTTGATTTCTCTGTCGAATTGGCATGAGATTCTTGCTGGCTAGAGTATTCTTGGCTGTAGGTTTTTCTCTTTCAGGACTTTCAGTATATCCTGCCATTCCCTTCTATCCTGCAGAGTTTCTGCAGAAAGATCAGCTCTTATCCATATGGGTTTTCCCTTATATGTTATTTGTTGCTTTTCTCTTGCTGCTTTTGATATTTTTTCCTTGTGTTTAATTGTTGTTAGTTTGATTAATATGTGCCTTGTTGTATCTCTCCTTGGGCTTATTCTGTATGGGACTCTCTGTGCTTCTTGGACTTGGTTAATTATTTCCTTTCCCATGTTGGGGAATTTTTCCACTATAAGCGCTTCAAATATTTTATCAGACCCTTTCTTGTTTTCTTCTTCTTCTGGGATGCCTATGATTCGAATGTTGGTGTGCTTAATGTTGTCACCAAGGTCTCTGAGACTGTCTTCCATTCTTTTTAATCTTTTTTCTCTTTCCTGCTCTGTGGCAGTTATTCCCCCCATTCTATGTTCCAACTCACTTATTCGTTCTTCTGCCTCAGTTATTCTGCTGTTTATACCATCTAGAGTATTTTTACTTTCGGTTATTTTGTTGTCTATTCCTGTTTGTTTGCTCTTTAGTTCTTCTGAGTCCTTATTAACTGTTTCTTGTATTTTCTCTATTTTGTTATCGAGATTTTGGATCATCTTTACTATCATTACTCTGAATTTTTTTTCAGGCAATTTTCCTATTTCCTCCTCATTTACTTGGTCTTGTGAGTTTTTTTCCTGCTCCTTTGCCTGTATGGTGTTCCTTTGTTTTCTCATTTTGTCTAATTTATAGGATTTGCTCTCTCCTTTCCCTATGCTGCCTAGTAGTAATTGTTTCTGCCCTCTGCCCCCTGTGGTGGAGTTTGTCCAGTGTCTTGAGTAGGTTTCCTGGTGGGGGTCTGGTGTCTGCTTTTCGGTGTGTGGCTCTGTGTCTTTTGTCTCTGATGAGCAGGGGTGTGTTAGGAGGTGTGTTTTAGGGTTTCTGTGAGGTTAATATGGCTTTAGGTAGTCTGTGTGCTGATGGGAGGGTTTGTTTTTCTGTCTTGTTTGTAGTTTGGTGTGAGGTGTCCAGCAGTGGCAGTTGCAGACAGTGAGACAAAGCCTAGTCTTAGACTCTGATACAAGGCTCTGTGAGAGTTCTCTGTAGTTAATCTTCCCTGTGTCTGAGGACTCCCTAGTAGTCTAGCATCCTGGATGCAGTGCTCCCTCCCCAGAGCCTCCTACTTGACTTCTTATGGAGTAATCCAAACTTCAGAGGTTGCTTATCCCAGCAATAAAGAGATTTAAAGAAGACTTTCCAAGCCCCAGACTAATGGCAGAGTGTTGAATCAAACAAATACTAAGTCAAGGAAACACATATATGTATCAGACACACAAATACTGAATCCAATAGAATATAAGGCACCGGAAAGACCTGACTGAAGAACCCCAGTATGCTATCAGACAATCAAAGAGAAAACCAACAGAAATTCAAAACCAGAGCAAAACAAAACAAAAACAAACAAACAAACAAAAAAACACCACACACACACACAAACACAAATCCAGGGAGATTTTGAAAGCTATAATCAAATATAATAAAGAGCAAGAGTACCACCAGACAGACTGAAGATTCTCAGAATGAAATCAGACATTTATACCTAGAAGTAAGATAAAGATAAAACCTAATAATAAAAACCAAAGCAGTGTTTCATCTGGAGAATAAAGCAAGGAAACTGAGCAGACTGATAATATTACTTATAAGTATATTAAGATAAAATAAACTAAAAAAGATAGAAGACAGGGCAACAGAAGAGTGTAGTGTGACTGAAAATAGGAAAAGAAAAAGAAAGAAATAGAAATGTATAAAAGAGATGAAAAGAAGGTAGGAGAGATACAGTCAGCACTACAAAAAACTTAGCTAGAAAAAGAAATATATAAAAAGGCTAAAAATAAAAATAGAATAAAAAATATATTGTAAAATGTGTAAATCCCTTAGGAGTAAGATAGTGAAAAAAAAAAAAAACAAAAAACAAAAAACAGAAAACCTAGAACTGACCACAGAATGGACCATATCAATAGAATTAATACTAATATTTTTGTTTCCTTGGGGTCTCAGCTGTAAGTGTCCTTCTACCTGCCTTGGGCTTTTTGTATTATTCTGCAACCAGCAGAGCTTCCTTTATTGTTCATCTGTAAGTGCTGTTGTGTGAGGAGAGAGAAGATACAATAGTGGCTCCTTCCCCTGGGAGTGAGTGAGTAGTGGCACCCTGCCTGGGTCACAGTGGCTTGGGCAGCTCAGGCTGAGAGTGCGACTCCACCTGCGACTTCTCCCCCCTGCTATGACTCCACTGGTGCACCCTGCCTGGGTCACAGTGGCTCAGTCGGCCGTGCCGGTGCCTGTTGCAAAGGGACACAGGAGGCTCAGGTGTAAACAGAATGTCTCCAGAGCTGGGCCACTCTGCGGGCTTTTGGCTCTCAGCTGCAGGCACTGTAGGCCAGCCCCACCCGGGGGCCTTTGTTATCCCTGAGTGCATTAACTAGGCCCACAGGAGTCCTTCCTTTGTCCACAGGCACTGAGAGAGAGGCAACACCCACAGCTTCTCTCCCTTGCTTGTGAGTCAGCAGTATCCAGCTGCCACTAAGGCCATGCAGCTTTCAGCAGTAGGCACTCTCTGCTGTGGATTTCTTCCCTCCTGTCCTCTCAGTCCTTCTCCCCACTGCCAACAATGTTTCTCACCCTGAACCAGTTCTCTGGTTCCCACACTCCAGCTCCCAGACCCCCTGTTCAGCTGTGAATCAATGTCTCAGTCCGGACATGCTGAGCCGTGGTGCGGACCCTCTGTGTGTTTCTCACTCTTTCCCATGTGCCACAGCTCAGCCACTTCACCCTCTTTGAACACTCCCAAATGCCTCCCTTCTGACCCAGGGAATTTCCCTGTTGAAGAAGGGGTTTCCCTGTCAGATAAGGGACATTTCCCTGATTTCAGCAATCTCCCCTCTGTTTCAGATCCCCCCACCCTACGGTGTGGGACCTGTCCCTTTCCTTTCTTCTCCTCCTCTTTCTCCTTTTTTTCTCTCCTCTGTCCTACCCAGTTATGTCAGGATCTTTGCAGTCCTTTCTGGTGTCCGAGGTCATTTGCTGGTGTTCAGCTGGTTCTCTGTGGGAATTATTGCATCTTTTGGTATATTCCTGATGCATCTGTGGAGAGGGATGCATTCCACGTCCTTCTACTTCACTGCCGTCTTTCTTCCCCTGCATTGGGCCTTCATTGCTGCACACAGGCTTTCTCTGGTTGTGGCGAGCGGGGGCTACTCTTCATTGTGGTGCTCAGCTCTCTCACTGCAGTGGCTTCTCTTGTTGCAGAGCATGGGCTCTAGGCTTGCGGGCTTCAGTAGTGGCAGTGGGTGGGCTCAGTAGTTGTGACTCATGGGCTCTAGAGCTCAGGCTCAGTAGCTGTGGTGCACAGCTTAGTTGCCCCATGGCATGTGGGATCTTCCCAGCCCAGAGATGGAACCCGTGTCTCCTGCATTGGCACGTGGATTCTCAACCACTCAAGAATGTCTTTGATATCAGCCTTAGCAATACTTTTTTGGATCTGTCTCCTCAGGCAGGGGAAACAAAAGCAAAGATAAACAAATGGGACCGCATGAAACTAAAAAAGCTTTTGCACAGAGAAGGAAACTATCAACAAAATGAAAAGGCTGCCTACTGAATGGGAGAAGATATTTGCAAACCATATATCTGATAAGGGGTTGATATCCAAAATATACAAAGAATTTATGTAACTCAATATCAAAAAAACCCAATCTGATTAAGAAAATGGGCAGAGGGCCTGAATAAACACTTTTCCAAAGAAGACATCCAGATGGCCAACAGGCACATGAAAAGATGCTCAACATCCTCAGGGAAATGCAAACCAAAACCACAATGAAATATCACCGCACACTTCTCAAAATGGCTATTACCAAAAAGACAACAAATAACAAGTGTTGGTGATGATGGGTCGAAAAGGGAATCTTTGTGACTGTTGGTGGGAATGCAAATTGGTGCAACCACAATGGAAAACAGTATGGAGATTCCTCAAAAAGTTGAAAATAGAACTACCATATGATCCAGAAATTCCACTCCTGGGTATTTATCAGAAGAAAACGAAAACACTAATTCAAAAAGATACACAAACCCCAGTATTTGTAGCTGCATTATTTATAATTGCCAAGATATAGAGACAGTATGTGTCCATCAACAGATGAATGAATAAAGATGATGTGGTGTTTGTACACACACACACACACGCACACACACACACTAGTATATTGCTCAGCCATAAGCAATAATGAAATATTGTTATTTGTGACAACATAGTACCTAGAGTGTATTATACTAAGTGAAATAAGTCAATTCACAAATACAGTATGATTTCACATTAACATGAAACCTAAAAAATGAAACAAATGAACAGACATAACAAAACAGAAACAAACCTACAGATACAGATAACAAGCAGCTGGTTGCCAGAGGGGAGGGTGTGGGGGGATGAATGAAATAAGTAAAGGAAATTAAAAGGTACAAACTTCAAGTTACAAAATAAATGAGTCATAGGGATGAAATGTTTAAAAAAAAGCCTCAAAAAACAGAAAAGGAAATTTATTACATGATACAAGTTCTTTTGGAAGATAATGGATCTTGGGTAAAAAGAGCTTAGTGTGTGGTACAAAGTAAGCAGCCACTCAAAACATCAATATTTACTTAGTGACTAAAATAAAGTCATTGGGAGCTAGGTGAATAAATAAGGATAATAAAATAAGCATTTACAAAGTCATATTTCATAGTTCTCCCAATGAATAATTCAGACATAAGCACATAAAATCTACTGTTTAGAGCCCAAATTCACAGAGCTGGAGTGTGTTATCAAACTAACGTATGAAGCTTTTAAAAAATGCACACGTTGGGCCTGGCTACTGAAGCTTGGACTCACCGGGACTGGGGTGGGATTGTGTTACTTGTGTTTTTGTTTTGTTTTGTTTTGTTTTAAAAAAAAACTTCTACAGGTGATATCACTCTGGCCTTAGCTCCTTGTTTATCTGTACATTCACACTCCTATTGTGAGAAAACTGGCTTCCACCATCTGCTATCCATTTTACTTATTTGTTCAATCCCACGGTAACCATATAGTGGATTCAGAGTTTTTAACCCCCACATCTGTGGGAAACAGCCCTCCAACTAGTGTGCAGTGCTCATGGATACTTCATTTGTCTTTACCTCTATGCTGCTGGTCATTTACAGGGTTGCTCCTGTCAGTACTTTTCTTGCCCCCCTCCACTGATGTTGTGTCATACATCTGTAATACAGTTAGATTCTTTGTCACACTTGCATTCCATCCTGGGATCACCCTGCCTCCTAGTTGATAGTTTAATTTGCACACAATAGGTGGTATAGATTCTGACATATGCACAATGTCGTATCCACTACAACAGCACCATACAGAATAATTTCATAGCTTTAAACATTCCCTGTGCTTCCCTTTCTCAAACCTTTCTCATCTCCAAACCCCTGGCAACCACTAATTTGTTTGCCATCTCTATAGTTTTACCTTTTCCAGAATGTCATTGTAAATGGACATACATAGTCTTCTAGGCCTGACTTCTTTCATTTAGCAGTATACAGTCAAGATATAATGATATTGTTGTGTGGATTTATTAACTTCCTTTTGATTCATTCTTATTTTCTCTGATTCTTTTATGATTTCAGTTTTTACATGTAATTCTTTTAGTCAATTTGATATTTATTTTGGTATATAGTTTAGGATAGGGATCCAGCTAAGTTTCCCTCCAAATACTTAGCTGGTTGTGTGAATATTTTTTATTGGAAGAATTTTTTTCCTTTTTTGATTTGAAGTGCTTTTAAATAACTAAATATATAACAGACTGTTTCTTAGCATTCTATGTCAATTTTTCTGTTATTTAATTCATATTTCACTACCACAGTATTGAAATATTATACTTTTGCCATATAATTTAATATTAAGTAGCAGTCTTTTAAAATTATTCATCTAGTTAAAACTTCCTGATAAATTTTCCCTAGGTTTTTCCTCTGAATGAACTTTAGATTTATTTTCTTTATCATGAAAATCACATTGCTATTTCAAATAGAATTGTTTGTAGGCAACATTAATGAAGAATTGATATCTTTTAATATTGTGTCTTTTTTAAATCAAAGTATGATCATCTTTTCATTAATTTGATCTTCTCTTATGGTCCAGTTTTCTTAATTTAGGACTTTGACAAATACATTATTGTTTACGTCTAGATACTATGTACTTTTCAGTATTGTGAATTTTCATATTCAGTGTGAATTTCCAATGACTTTTTCTAAAGTGTAATTTCTTTTAAGTGTAAAAGCATTTAATATTTGTATTCTAATACTTTACTATGACCCTTTATTAGATGTTTAAATTGTACCTTCATAAATAATCATGCATATTTTTCCATAGGCGGTCATATCATAGTCAAATAAAGAAATATTTTCTCCTTTCTGAATATTAACCTTGTGACTTCTTTTTCCTACTTTTATTGTATTGGCTGAAACTTTCAAATGAGGTGAGCTAATAGGCTTTGTTGTCTTTCTTCCCAATTTTAATGAGAATGCCTGTAGTGTTTTACCAAAACAGCATATTTTTAAGGCACTAGAGATTCTTGCTACTTAAAGGGATTCTAAGAGCATAGTTGATGTATATTTCATGAATGGAATAATTATCTATTAATTTATCTTTTTGTAAAATAAATCATACCTTTACTTATTAATTTTATATTAAGAGTAGTATACCAGTATCTGGTTTCTCTTACCCATTATATTAACATATCACTAGAGAATCCTTTTATTGCTAGCGTTGGGAGCAGTGGGATTAAGTCTATCTGAGGGACAGCATCCAAATGAACACAGAGCTTTAATTTCCCAGTTACTTTTGCAGCTGTAGTGTAGCATCTGTGTTACAGTATATTTTTACAGAAAGAAGGACTTTAAAATACAGAGGACAAAACAGTAGTGAGATATTTTAGGACTTAGCTTTTTATTTCTTTGTATCTGCAAAGATTTTTGTTTTGATTTTTTTTATTTTTTGCTTAGCATCACTGATCTCTTTTCTGGGCAGGGCTGAAATGGCATTCGTTCTGATTGGTTAAATATTTGTCTTTATTGATTACTGTCCATACTATACCAATGATAAATATATTGACTATCACCTCAGATTGTGAGATAGCTAGTCATTTATTGAAAAATAATATTTTTAGTCTCAAGCGCAATGCAGCATTGCATTCCTAGTTATTGGAACATAAAGTCATTTTCAGAATTTCTGTTCTACCAGAGGGAAATGTCAGTATAAAAAAAAGAAAAGAAAAAAAAAAATAAATAAATAAATAAAAAAGAAAAGAAAAAAAGACTTGTCTCTATCTATTGATTAATATCTCCTGAGTGTCCAGGATCACCCAGGTCATTGATAAGTGCTACAGGAGATATAAGAGTTATATAAACCCTTTAATGGGCAGGCATTTCCAGTCCAGAATACTGGACAGTGAAAAGGTAGGCCTCTAGTATTTGGTACAACTTAAATATAAAGGCATTACCTTTCTTTCCTTTCTTCAAAACTCAGCATTGCCTTTTCTCAGGGAAATGTCTCTCTTTTCCAGTGTGGAGTCCTGGCAGTTAAGGTTACCTTGCCTTTGCAGTTGTTTACATCCGTGATAGCTCAGAAGACCGCCCAGGTTCAACGAGTGACAAATCATTACTGACTGTACAATGTAATTAAAAAGCACAGGCATTGATTAGTGATGAACTAAACCTGAGACGAAAAAGTGAGAGACCCAGAATAGCTGGCAAAACTTCTCATTGGATCTGTCTGAAATGGAAGATGTTTGCCCCTGCAGGCATGGCGCAAGGCCCATTGTGCATTTCCATTAGAGTTCCGCACTGAATCCGAGCATGCCATTGATGTTGGCCTATTTATGAAAGGCTGTTGAAAGAGGTTTCAGAGCTAATTGAAAAGAGATGTTTCTGCACCGCAGTCACTTCAAACAACATGGCTCCAAAATCTATTTCAATAGCTTGGAAGCAAGTGCATCTCCATAATTTGCACATGAAATTAAACAAATGATTTGAAATGAAAGCTCTGTTGGCATTTAGTAAGATTTGGTTCTTTAAAAAAATTATGAATTGGACAGTTGGCTGAGTTTATTATAACAGTCCCTGCCCACATCTACCTGTCCTTTCATTCTGTTGTCTATCCCAGTTTTTAGGGATGTCAACGGCAGCTGCCTAAACCTACCTTGTCTGAAGACAGGGCATCTAGTTTTAACAGGTTGCTGTCAGCTGCTGTTCAGTTACAAATTTTTATCTTCTAGGAAAGAGGAATTTCTCAAAACCTACTTTGCAAAAAGAAAAAGTAATAATAACGAAACAACACCCTAAACGTGCTTCCACAAGATTTTTCTCAAGGTAGAATGTAGTAGAAAAAACTTCAGAGAGAGCCGAACCTCAATCACACTGAAAATTGAGTGAATTTATGTGAACAGAATGCAAACATAATTATTAAAAAATGTTCTCCCCTAGGCAGTTTTCAATCAAGATCTGAAAGCATTAGCAAACATTGATTTCTCCCATAACACTTGTACTTATTATTGGATCTGATTTTTGTCTATTCTTAAGGCAGAAATTGAGGTCTGATAACTGAAGCTAGTGTGGCCAAGCTTATGTTAGCTCTTGCCCACTGGGTGGGAAAGCAGGGGTTGATGTATAGCTATTCCTCAAAGCAGAAGGAGAATCCAGTTCTTTGCTGTTATCTCAGTTATTATAATTATTCTGTCCTTAATGTTTTAACATGTTTTGTTTTGTTTTTAATTTTTATTTATTTATTTATTTATTTATTTATTTATTTATTTATTTATTTGAATTGGGAAGACTGGTGCCAAGCAATTTACCTGGTTAGGCACGTAGTTGGGTTGCACCAGAAATAAGACCTATTTATCACTGGCCCCTTATTTTAGTGTGGTTTAAAGCCAACAATTAGGCTTTAAAAGTTTAACTGCTGAGGGGAATACCGAGTCCCATTTCTATGACTGATTGAGAAGGGTGTTTAAGGCTTAATTGCCATAGCATCAATTAGATTTCACCACAACTGAGATAATTTGATTGTTTGAATGACTGAAGCAACTGGATTAAAATGGTAGGTGCGATTACTTTGGCTATGTTTCTGAATGAGTTGTTTTAGCTTAGGAGAAATGTATCTATTGCCTGGTGGATTGCTTGGTCTGACAACAGAAAATATCCTCAAATTATTCCTCATTCTGGCTTGAGCATTTAGTGGCTGTTCTGTCATCATCCCATACTCCTGTCTGCTTCTTTGAGAGATCAGAGGACATTCAGAAGATGTGGCGCAGATGGTAGGAATGTAGGAGAGAAAGGAGTGAGGTAGTCCTGGCACTCACTTTTCTTGGAAGATTCGAAGTTGGCTTGGGGTGATGTAGAAAATTTAGAATTGGGTGATTCTCCCTCCTCCCAGGTAGCTATGGTGCAGTACACCTTCCTTCCAATAGGTGTTCATGAACTACGATGGTAGAGCTTTAGTGCCTCTGGCTTGAACTGAAACCATCTTGGGCACCATTCCTAGCTCACCTAGCTTTAGCAGATGCACTCTCTGTGAATTTCCTGAGTTAAGGCAGACTTCTAGGAGGTGACCCACGCCTCCCTTTGAGTTTGATCCCAAGTGAATTTCCTGGTGATGTCCTAGAACTTTAGAGCTTCTATGGAGGTGAAATGCACAAATACACACGATAGTGGTAGATAGTGAAAGGGCTTAAAATTGATCTCATTTGAAGGGCACCACGCAGAGCACTGACTACATGGGACCTCATATATGATGACTATTTAGAAATAAAAAAGCAGCAATGTATTTTAATGGGTGCTAATTCTGGGTATTTCATTACCAGTTAAGCATTTATGGAAGAAGAGATGAAAAGGGGCAGAAAACAGGTCAAGTAATATTGTGCTTATTATGTGCCAGGTATTGCACTGACCTAAGCATCTTGTGATTCATATTATTTTCACTTTATAGATAAGGAACTGTTCTCCAAGCAGAGGAAGAATCAGGTTTATGTCCAAGGTCAAAGTCACACATTGGTTTTCTGACCGAGATATATCTTATGCCTCACAACTTCCATTTATGTCAGAGTAAAGCAAAGAGAAGACACAAGAGAAGAGGAAAGTAATTATAGATACAAAATCAAGATTCGTAGATAAACTAACTCTCTGGAAGTTAAATATTTTCCAAGTGGTTTACCCATTATTTTCAAGAGTTGTGTATGAGAGTTGAGATCATGGGGAGATAGAGTGGGCTAGCCATCTGACAAACCCAGAACCACCTTACCAACATGGCTAAGTTTAAATTATTAGGGATAATAACGTGTGTATGTGGGTTTAGGGCTGGGGGAGCTGGGAAACAGAGAAGAAATTTAAGGTAAAAGTTCTCTTTTAAATTGCAAGTACAATTTGAGAATAGTAGTGCAATTAAGCAAACATTGAGCATTAGTGTGAGTGATTTTTAATCAGACGTAGTGTTTTAGAGCACATTTAGGTTCACAGGAAAATTGAATGGACAGTATATTGATTTCCCCTTATCCCCTGCACCCACACATGAATAGCCTCCCCCATTATGAACATCCCCCACTAGAGTAGTATATTTGTTACGACTGATGAACCTACATTGACACATCATTATCACTCAGAGTCCATAATTTACATTAGGGTTCACTCTTGGTGTGATACCTTCTATAGATTTGGACAAATGTATAATGACATGTGTTCATCATTATAGTATCATACAGAGTATTTTCACTGCCCTAAAAATCCTCTGTGTTTGCCTATTCATTCCTCCCTCTCTCCCCCATAATCCCTGGCAACCACAGATTTTTTTGCTGTCTCTATAGTTTTTCCCTTTCAAGAATGTCATATATTTGAAATTATATGATATGTATGATTTCAGACTGGTTTTTTTCACTTAGCAATATGCTTTTACATTTCCTCCATGTCTTCTCACGGCTTAATAGCTTGTTTCTTTTTAGTATTGAATAGTATCTTATAGTCTGGATGTTTATTTTCCCATTAACCTACTGAAGGACATCTTGGTTGCTTCCAAGCTTTGGCAGTGATGAATAAAGCTGCTGTGAACGTCTGTGTGTAGGTTTTGGTGTGGGCATAAATTTTCACATCCTTTTGGAAGATACCAAGGAGCACAATGGTTGGATTGTATAGTAAGAGTATGTTTGAATTTTGTAAGAAACTGTCATACTGTTTTCCAAAGTGGCTACACCATTTTACATTCCCACCAGCAATGAATGAAAGTTCCTGCAGTTCCACATCTTTGTCAGCATTTGGTGTTGTCAGTGTTCTTGATTTTGGCTATTCTGTGTCCATTGATATCACTGTTTTTTTAATTTGCATTTCCCTGATGACATATGATGTGGAGCATCTATTCATATGCTTATTTACTATCTTTGTATCTTCTTTGGTAAGATGACTGTTAAAAACTATGGTTCATTTTAAAATCAGGTTGTCTGTTTCTTGTTGAGTTTTAACATTTCTTTGTATATTTTAGATGACATTCCTTTATCAGATGTACCTTTTACAAATATTTTCTACTAGTCTGTGACTTGTCTTTCAATCTCTTGATCATATTTTTCACAGAGAAGATTTTTTTTAAATTTTAATGAAGTCCACCTTGTCAGTACTTCCTTTGATGGTTATGATTTTTATTTTGTATCTAAAAAGTCACCACCAAACCTATGGTCTGCTGGGTTTTTGCCTGGGTTATCCTCTGGCAGTTTTATAGTTTTTCATTTTACATTTAGATCTGTGATCTGTTTTGCATTAATTTTTGTCAAGGGCATAAGGTCTGTGTCTAGATTTATTTTCTGCCTGTGGATGCCCAGTTGTTCTAGCATCATTTTTTGAAAAGACTATCTTTTCTACATTGTATTTGCTCCTTTGTGAAAGATCATTTTTTTGACTTGATCTACATTTATGTGAGTCTACATTTGACTACATTTATGTGAGTCTGTTTCTGGGCTTTCTGTTTGTTCCATTAATCTGTTTTTCTATTCTCTCACAAAAACCACACTGTCTTGATTATCATGACTACATAGTAAGTCGGGTTGTGTCAGTCCTCCAACTTTGTTTTTCTTCATTATCATGTTGTTTATTTTGGATCTTTTGTCTTTCAGTATAAACTTAGAATCAGTCTGTCAGTATGCTCAAAATAACTTACAAGGATTTTTATTAGATTGCATTGAATCTATAGATTAAGTTGGAAAGAACTGACATCCTGACCATATTGTCTACTATCAAGAACATGCAATCTCTTTTCACTTATTTAGTTTTTATTTAATATCTTTCATTAGAGTTTTGTAGTTTCCATATAAGGATCTTATATATATTTCATTAGTTTTTTAGCTAAGTATTGCATATTTTGAAAGTGCTAATAGAAATGGTATTAGGATTATAATTTCAAATTCTACTTCATTGCTGGGATATAGGAAAGCATTTGATTTTTTTTCAGTGTACAATTTGATATTTTTTCTTATTAGTAATGCATATATGGCAATCCCAATCTCCCAATTCATCCCACCCCAACCCCTCCCCTGCCCCCCACTTTCCCCCCTTCGTGTCCATATGTTTGTTCTCTACATCTGTGTCTCTGTTTCTGCCTTGCAAACTGGTTGATCTGCACCATTTTTCTAGATTCCACATATATGCATTAATATATGACATTTGTTTTTCTTTTTCTGACTTACTTCACTCTGTATGACAGTCTCTAGGTCCATCCATGTCTCTACAAATGTCCCAATTTCGTTCCTTTTATGGCTGAGTAATATTCCATTGAATATATGTACCACATCTTCTTTGTCCATTCATCTGTTGATGGACATTTAGGTTGCTTGCATGACCTGGCTATTGTAAATAGTGCTGCATTGAACATTGGCCTGCATGTGTCTTTTTGAATTATGGTGTTCTCTGGGTATGTGCCCCGTAGTGGGATTGCTGGGTCATATGGTAATTCCATTTTTAGCTTTTTAAGGAACCTCCATACTGTTCTCCATAGTGGTTGTATCAATTTACATTCCTACCAACAGAGCAAGAGGGTTCCCTTTTTGCCATACCCTCTCCAGCATTTATTGTTTGTAGATATTCTGATGATGTCCATTCTAACCATTGTGAGGTGATACCTCATTGTAGTTTTGATTTGCTTTTCTCTAAGAATTAGTGATGTTGAGCAGCTTTACGTGTGCCTCTTGGCCATCTGTATGTCTTCTTTGGAGAAATGCCTATTTAGGTCATCTGCCCATTTTTTGATTGAGTTGTTTGTTTGATAGTGAGCTGCATGAACTGTTTATATATTTTGGAGATTAGTCCTTTGTCTGTTGATTCGTTTGCAAATATTTTCTCCCATTCTGAGGGTTGTCTTTTTGTCTTGCTTATAGTTTCCCTTGCTGTGTGGAAACTTTTGTTTCATTAGGTCCCACTTATTTATTTTTGTTTTTTGTTTTTTTCCATTTCTCTAGGAGGTGGGTCAAAAAAGATCTTGCTGTGATTTATGTCAAAGAGTGTTCTTCCTGTTTTCCTCTAGGCGTTTTATACTGTCTGGCCTTACATTTAGGTCTTTAATCCATTTTGAGTTTATTTTTGGGTATGGTGTTAAGGAGTGTTCTAATTTCATTATTTTCCATGTAGTTGTCCAGTTTTCCTAGCACCACTTATTGAAGTGGCTGCCTTTTCTCCAATGTATATCCTTGCCTCCTTTGTCCTAGGTTAGTTGACCATAGTTTATCTCTGGGCTTTCTATCCTGTTCCATTGATCTATATTTCTGTTTTTGTGCCAGTACCATGTTGTCTTGATTACTGTAGCTTTTAGTATAGTCTGAAGTCAGGGAGTCTGATTCCTCCAGCTCTGTTTTTTTCCCTCAAGATTGCTTTGGCTATGCATTTGACTTTTGTATGTTAACCTTGTATCCTACAACCTTGCCCTAATTACTTATTATTTCAATGAGGTTTTTTTTTTTTTTTTGTCAGTTCTTTTGGATTTTATACACAGACATTCACGTCATCTGTGAACCAAGAAAGTTTTATTTCTACCTTCACAATCCATATACCTTTTATTTCTTTCTCTTGTCTTATTGCATTAGCTAGGACTTCTACTATGATATTGTAAAGGAGTGCTGTTAGGGGACATCTTTGCCATGTACTTTATCTTAGCAGGGAAACTTTGAGTTTCTCACCATTAAGTTGAAGCTGCCATCTATCCCTAAGTAGTGAGCATTTTCATCATAAATAGATATTGGAGTTTGTCAAATGCTTTCTTAGCATCTATTGATATGATTATGTGTTTGTTCTTTTTTAGCCAGTTGATGTGATGGATTACATTTATTGATGGTTAAATGTTGAACTAGCCTTACGTACCTGGGATGAATCCTATTTGGTCCTGGTGTACAGTTCATTTCATGCATTGTCAAATTCAATTTGCTAATATTTTGTTGAGAACTTTTACAACTATGTTTGTGAGAGATATTGTTTGTTGTTTTCTTTTTTGAAATGTCCTTGTTTGATTTTGGTATGAGGGTAATGTTGTCCTCATAGAATGAGTTAGGAAGTAGTCCCTCTGCTTCTATCTTCTGAAAGAGATTGTGAAGACTTGGTATAGTATCTTCCTTAAATGTTTGATAGAATTCATCAGTAATCCTATCTGGGCCTGGCACTTCCTGTTTTTGGAAGGTTATTAATTATTGACTAAATTTCTTTAGTAAATATTGGCCAGCCTATTCATATTGTCTAATTCTTCTTGGGTGAGTTTTGGCAAATTGTGTCTTTAAAGAAATTGACCCATTTCATCTAGGTCATCCAATTTGTGGGCATAGAGTTGTTCATAATGTTCCTTGGTTATCCTTTTAATGTCCATGGGACCTATAATGATGTCCTCTTTTACATTTCTGATACTAGTCATTTGTGTCCTCACTCTTGTTTTCTTAGTTAGCCTGCCTAGAGATTTATAGATTTCATTTATCTTTAAAAATATTGACTTCTAGTTTTGCTGATTTTCTCTATTGATTTCCTGTTTTCAATTTCACTGATTTCTGCCTTAACTTTTTATTACTCCTTTTTTCTGCTTATTTTGGACTCAGTTTGCTCTTCTTTTTCTAGTTTCCTAAGGTGGAAGCTTAGATGATTGATTTTAGATCTTTCTTATTTTCTAATACTATATACATTCAGTGCTATCAATTTCCCTCCAAGCACTGCTTACAGTGCATCACACACATTTTATTAAGTTGCTTTTTCATTTTTACTTAATTCAAGATTTTTAAAATTTCCCTTGAGGTTTCTTTGTTGAGTCATGTGTTATTTAGAAATGTGTTGTTTAATGCCCCAGTATTTTGGAATTTTGCAACTAACTTTGTTACTGATTTCCAGTTTAATTCCATTGTTCTTTGAAATCTGACATTGTATGATTTTTGTTCTTTTAAATTTGTTGAGGTGTGTTTAATGGCCAAGAATGTGATCTATTTTGATGAATGTTCCATGTGAGCTTGAAAAGAATATATATTCTTCTGTTGTTGGATAGAATAGTCTAGAGATGTCCATTATATTAAGTTGATTGAGTTTGTTGTTGAGCTGAACGATGTCCTTACTGAGTTTCTACTTTCTGGATCTGTCCATTTCTGATAGAAAGTTTTGAAATCTCCAACTGTGATAGTGGATTCATCTATTTCTCCTTGCAGTTCTATCAATTTTTGCCTCACACATTTTGACACTATTGTTAGAAACATACATATTAAGGATTATTATGTCTTCCTGAAGAATTGATCCCTTATCATTATATAATGCCCCCTCTTTATCCCTGATAGCCTTTCTGGCTCTAACATTTGCTCTGTCTGGAATTAATATAGCTATTCCTGCTTTCTTTTGATTAGCATTAGCATGGAATATCTTTATCCCTTTAATTTTAATCTACATGAGCCTTTATATTTAAGGTGGATTTGTTGTAGATAGTATATAGTTGGGTAGTGTTTTTGATTCACTTTGACAAGCTCTGACTTTTTATGGGTGCATTTAGATCATTGACATTCAAAGTGATTACTGATATAGTTGGGTTAGTATCTATAATATTTGTTACGATTTTTTATTTGTTGCTCTTGCTTTTTTTCTTATTTTTGTCTTCCACTCTTTTTCTGCCTTTCATGGCTTTCATTGAGCATTTGTATGATTCCATTTTCCCTCCTCTCTTAGCATATCAGTCATACTTTTGGCACTTTTTTTAGTGGTTGCCCTCGAGTTTGCAATATACATTTACAACTAATTCAAGTCCACTTTCAAGTAACACTATATTGCTTCATAGGTAGTATGAATAGTTTACAATAACAAAATAATCTTAATTCTTTCATCTTGTCTCTTTTAGCATTGTTGTCATTTATTTTACTCACACATGAGAATATATAAGTACACACAACACACATATACACATAAACATATATAATTATATATACTTGCTATTATTATTTTGAACAAAGTGTTATCTGTTAGATCAATTAAGAATAAGAAAATTTAAACTTTTCTTATTTTACCCTCATTTATTCCTTCTCCAATGCTTTTTCCTTTCTTTGCATAGATCCAAGTTTCTCACCTGTCATTTTCCTTCTCTCTTAAGAACTTATTTTAATGTTTCTTACAAGGCAGATCTACTGACAACCAATTCCCTCAAGTTTTGTTTGTCAGAGAAAGTCTTGATTTCTCCTTCGCTTTTGAAGGATAATTTTGCAGGGTACAGAACTCTAGGTTGGTGTTTGTTTCTTTTAGTACTAAATATTTCACTCCACTTTTTCCTTGCTTGCATGATTTCTGAGAAGTCAGAAGTGATTCTTATCTTTGCTCTCCTAGAGGTAAGGTGTTTTTTTTCCTCTGGCTTCTTTCAGGATTTTTTCTTTATCTTCGATTTTTCTGTGGTTTGAAATGATATGCTTAAGTGCAGTGTCTTTTTGTTGTTGAAAACTTTTGCTTTTTGCATTTATCCTGATTAGTGTTCTCTGAGCTTCCTAGATCTGTCTGACATTAATTTGGGGGAAAATCTCCGACTTTATTGTTTCATTATTTTTTCTGTTTCTTTCTCTCTTTCTTCTTTAGATATTCTCATTACACATACGTTACATCTTTTTGTAGTTGTTCCACAGTTCCTATTCTGTTCTGGGTTTTTTCCAGTCTCTTTTTCTCTTTGCTTTTCAGTTTTTGAGATATCTTCAAGTTCAGAGATTCTTTCCTCAGCCATGTCCAGTCTACTAATAAGTTTGTCAAAGGCATTTTTCATTTCGGGTGCACTGTTTTTGATCTCTAGACATTTCTTTTGCTTCTTTCTTGGTATTTGTAGCTCTCCACTTACATTTCTCATTGGTTCTGGCATGTCATCTGCTTTATCCATTAGAGTCCTCACTATCTTATTCATAGTTATTTTAAAGTACTGGTCTGATGCTTCCTCTTCAAAATGTCTTTTTTGCCTTTTAGTATATTTCATAAATTTTTCTCGATTACTGGTTATGATGTAATGAGTAAAAAAAAAACTGCTGAAAATAGGCCTTTAGTAATGTGGTATGAGGTGTGTGAGGGAAAGGCAAATACTCTGTAGTCTTATGATTAGGTCTTGATCTTTAAGTGAAACTTTGCTTCTGGACTATGAACTTCACATGTACTTCTCAGATTTTTTCCTTTCATTGGGTAGAACAGGATGGCTAGAGTAGGCTGGAATTTGATATTTCCTTTCTTCCATGTGGAAGGCTTGATGTGCTGGAGCTGGCTATTTCCCTTCCCCCAGGTCAGTTAGGCTCTGACAGAACCCCAGAAGGTTAGGTTCTGGTTAAATAGTTTCTCCTGAGGGCAAACCTTGTTAAGAAGGACAGAGTGTTCTGGTGCATTTCACAATGGTTTCTTTTCCCCTCTCCTTGCCAGAAGCACAAGTTGATTTTTCTTGGCTATCCACTGTGAAAACCTGGTAGAGCTTTAGGAGGTAAAACTCACAAAAGTCTGCCCCTTCACTCCAATGAGTTGGTGCCTCAGGGTTTTAAACACTCAGGGTTGCTTATGATGAGCCTGTAGCAACTTGTCAACTACACTTCGGATTTCTTATCCCTGCACTGGTTCCTGCAGAACTTTCTGCTCCTGTGGATTGTGAATCTCTGTATTCACCTGTCAGTTTTTCTAATTTTGGGGACAGTTATGTTCCCTGTAACCTAGCTGTCTTGTGGATCTAAGAAGAGCTGTTGATATGTTTAGGTATTTTTTCAGCTTTTTGCTTGTTGTTAGGATGGAATATCAACTTGCAAGCTCCTTGCATGGTGGACCAGAAGCCAGAAGTCTCAGAACCAGAAGCATTTTCTGTGAATGCTTTTTATAAAGGTAGCAAACAACCTTTCAAAAGCAAATGAAAAATCTGTTTTCTTCATGGAAATTATTTTTTTTATTTTTCAAAATATTTGTATTTATTTTTAACTGAGTAGTATAGTCATGTGGTCTAAGAAGAAAAAGTATAATCAAGTATGGATGGAGAAGGTTGCTCACATAACTGTTTTTGTCTCTGCTGCTTCCTATAGATAATCACTTGTGTTAGGTTCTTGAATATACTTCTAACATATAAAAGCAAATACAAATATTTGTATTTGTGAATTCCTTTTTTACACAAAGGTAGCACACAATATATATTTTGTCTATACTTTGCTTTTCCCCTCCTAACAATATATCCTAGAGATCTGAATATCTTTCCTTATTAAGCTAGCTTTCTTTGTCTTTTATACACTTGCAGGGTATTCCATTCTGTTGTGTGGTGTACTATAGTTTATTTAATCGATTCACTATTGGTGGACACGATTGTTTACAATTCTGCAAACAAATAATCTTGTACAAATGTTATTTTGTGTGTAAGCAAGTGCATTTGTAGGATATATGACTAAAAATTAGTTTGCTGTGGTGCATTTTTGATAGATATTGACAAATTGTCCTCCACAGAAGCTGTATTACTATAATAAACTTCATGGATAAACCCTAGTTTTCTGTTGGTAAGTGTTAACCATATTATATGAGATAAGATGGCATGTTGGAAAGTGCAAAGTATTTCAAAGCAGGGACCTTGGTTATCTATAATGAAAAGGAGTAGAATATAATAGTTACAAGTTTCCCTCCTACAAAAGCTTTTAAAAATAATGAGAATTCATACTGCCCATAATTACCAACACTGTGTACTTTATGTTTTACATCAGCCTAATTCTGTGATTTTTTTCTGATCACTGCAAAACCTCTTAACAGCTATTTCACCCAGAACAAATTTCCTAAGAGTAATAACTACTATTAGTCACTTAAATGACATAAAGTGAAATTTAGATGCTCCCTAGAGTAGAATTCAGCTGCCAGCTGGTTTGACCAGCTCACAGCATCACATTTCACTGCAGCTGTGGTGTGAGCTAGAAGTTGTATGGCGAGGGTAGCAGCTGGACTGAGCTTCATCAGGTGAGTAGCCATGAGACAGTGAAGTGATCTGGTCAGGGGCTGCCAGCACTATTTCAAAGGGCAGGCATTGCCAGCCATCCATGAAGAGTCCTTCTGTCTTGCATGCATGCACTAGAGTGGGCTCTCCCGTAAGGATGCTAAAAGGCATCTAGCTGACAATTGCAAGAGGAGGCTTGGTCGTATTAGAAGTAGGCTGAATCTTGCTGTGTGTTCTTACTTGAGTCTGGGTGAGTAGGCTCTAAGGTTTTAGAGAGAAGGAGGCAACAAAATCAGCACTGCTTGGTATTCTGAATTTTTTATTTTGCCATCTTATTGCAAAATCACAATCATCTAATATACTTCCAGGAGGTTAGTATTTGAATCAGAATATATTTATTGTAGGCTATCCCATTATATAAGTATCCCAGTCTTTTTATTCTGGCTGTGGAAGTTTCAGCAAAAGAGAATAAGAAAAGCTTTCTGTAGCTCATGGGAAAAGGGGGGAAAGGATGAAAGAATATACTATTTGTTGAATGCCTACCCTGCCAAACTGAGCTGGCTGTTTTACATGCAAGCAGAGACCAAAGCTAGGTTTTTGTTTTCCCATGAAACTTAGCAAAGGCTTTTTGATCTTAAATTTCTGGGTAGCCTTTCTGATCCAGAAAATGAAGACCAAAATCAAACAGGGCATTAGGTATATACATTATTATATGACAGGGAGAGGACATTTATTGAGGAACTGATCACATTTTAGATGTTGTACAGAACACTGTGGATGCAACAAAATTAATTGTCTCTGTGCAGATAAATCTGCTTAGAACACTGAAGTTATCAAATCGCCATCTCTTCAAAGCCCCATACCTATATGGCTCCTTATCAGGAAAAAAAAAACAAACCTCACAGATAATAGTTCCCTAGGAGTAAATTTCTTGTCTTATTTTCCCTCTTCATCTCACAGATAAAAATTGCAATATGAAAAGATAAGTCTTCCCAACTGTCAGAATCCATTAGAATATCTACAGCCTGATGCTCTTTAAGGTAAACATGCCGTATGCATTTACTGCAATAAACTCTTCGGATTTACATTTTGATTGTCGAACACTGTACAAATTGCACATAATTGCCTTCTCTACGGCTACACTCTTGCTATTTGAAACTTTTGAAAATCTTCCTCATCTGGAATTCGGTAAGAGATTAATCTTCCCATCAAATAAGGGGACAGGAAATTGTCTTTTGCAGTTGTATCCTGTGAGGACACTACTAATTAGAAGCCATTTCCTGCTCTCTGACCACTTTCTTGCAGCCCTCCCTGGAGGTCCAAGAGAGGCCATGTGACAGCACTTGAGCTGAAGCCCTTGGTGGTCAGCAGCACTTGTCTACGTGCCCTGTTTGGAGATAGTAGGAATCCAAATTATTTCCAGATCTGTGCTGTCTGCAGAGGAGGGTTTCTCAATCTTGACTCTATTGATATTCAGGCCAGAAAAATCTTTGTTGTGGGGGCTGTCCTGTGCATTTTAGGATGTTTAACAGTAGTCCTGCCCTCTGCCCAATGAAGGCCAGTAGCAATCCCCAAGTTTGACAACCAGATGTCTCCAGACGTCGCTGAAGGTCCCTGGGAGGCAGAATTACTCTGGTTACGAATCACTGCTCCAGAGCAATTGGAATCACATTAAGTATACAAGCGAGGTTGAGCTCACAGGCAATGTTCAAATACAACCATTCGGGTGAATTTCTTCCCTGTCTCCACACAAACATCAGGAAAAAACTTTTTCCAAAGTTCTTTCTGGGTTAAGTAGTATCAGAAGAGAAGCCTGACGTCTTCAATCCAATCTCCCTGCAGGTGGAGGAACAGCTTTTCTAGCGTTTATTCAGAAGTTTTTTTTTTTTTTTTAATTTAATTAATTTATTTATTTATTATTTTTGGGGCGTACACCAAGTTCAATCATCTGTTTTTATACACATATCCCCGTATTCCCTCCCTCCCTCAACTCCCCCCCCACCCTCCCTCGAGTCCTCCCCACCCTCCCCGTCCCAGTCCTCTAAGGCATCTTCCATCCTCGAGTTGGACTCCCTTTGTTATACAACAACTTCCCACTGGCTATCTATTTTACAGTTGGTAGTATATAGAGAGTCCACGTAGAAGTTTCCAGAGTCCACGTCTTGTTTTCTTTCCAATATATACAGTTGGTGGCCTAAAGATAGTAGGTGTAATTTCTAGGAATGGCAGTGAAACTTACGTTTGGAATCAGTGAGTTCAAATTAATACATTCTTTAGCTTCCACCTTCATGTTTGAATGATCTCAAAGAAAAATATATTTATATCTTTCAAATATGTGTTTGCAGTTTTGGATGGCAGATTGTTTTGTAGTTGGACGATAAGAGACAGCTGGCCCTAATACTCAATAATAGTGTCTTTAATCATGTGGTCCACTATACATACACTTGACAGAGCAATTTTAACACTGCAGGTGTTTATTTATTCACATAGTTGCCTCCCAGTTGCAGATGTCGGCTTCCACATGGCAGGAACCATGCCTGTTTTATCTGTGTGTCCTCATTATCTAGTACAGTCACGGAACATACTGGACCAACAACACTAGGCTATAAATTCCCTGCGAGTGGAATTATTTTCAGTTGTGCTCCTGCTGTTTTTTTCCAGGTCCTAGCACAGTGCCCGGCACATAACAGGCATTCAGCACATGTTCATGGAACAAAGGCTTGATTGGGAGCCACACTGGAAGACCGATTGTATCCTGGCTGCGTAGGTCAAAGGAATTTTGGCTTCGTAATTTGAATAAATCCAAACTAACTCACTTTAACTTGTTTCAGCAAGGGTCTGGGGGGGAAAGTACTTTTCTTCTTTTTAAATTTCTTTATAGACAATCCAGAAGAAAATTCAATGCTCACAAAAGCACCCAACGTATTCTGATGGATAAGCGCAAATTGGTGCATAGTTTCTCCCTATGAGTAAAGTTTTCTCTATCTAATTCAGCTGAAAAGAATGAACAAGTATGTTTATTTTCTTTTATTAGAGCCTCTTTTTCCCCACATTTTGTTTTTAAAAGCAGTTGCATAGTGATTAAGAGTGCTGATGCTGAAGCCAGACTGCCAGAGTTCATACCTGGTGTGAATGTGTGACTTTCAAAAGTTGCTTAAACTTGCTGTACTTTATTTTATTTAAACTTGCTGCACGTTAATTTTCTTAGCTAAGAGACACAAGAGTTTAAAAATACTACCCACTTCATAAAGACAATAGGAGGATTAAATGAGTAAAAATAAAAAAATGTGTTTATAACTTCTAAATGGCATACTGTGTTAAATAGTACTTTTTTGACACACATGTTCAATCTGAAAAGTACTAACATACACACATGTACACACCTATATATAAATATAAATATAAATATCCTGGTCCTGTTTTATTTACATACATGAATATATATTAATATATATCATTTATATATATATACACACAGACACACATACATACACACATTTGTTTATTTATCCTGATCTCTCTCTCTATATATATGTATATATATTTGCCAGGTAGAGGAATTAGACACATTCCTGTTTCTCCAACTTTAAACATCTGTGAACAACTGATAAAAAGCAAAACTCTACTCTATAGAAAATCCTAGAGAAAGAATATCCAAGTTGTCCACTTTGAAGGCATGAAAGCCTCATGCCATTGCAGAGACATTGCTGGCCTCGTGGCTTTAGCAAAAATGAAATGCTAATGAGGAACGCAAAGGGAACAGCTTTAGGGGAAACAAAGGAATAATGTAGCAGAAATTGCAGACTCGGGGCCTTCCATTTTGTAAATATTTGGGTTGGTGGAAATTTGTTAATTGAGGCAATTGATTTTCACCTGAAAATGGTAGCAATATCTAATTCATTAAAGCCTGAAATAACATCCTTTGGGCCAAATGGGGTTATTTCATTCTTAACCTCTTAGTGATATATTAACAGTAGGAAAGCATTTGGACGCATATCTTAAAAAGTGCCACATTAACAGGAATTCACGCTGGAAAAAAATTTTTAAAGAACCCAAGTCTGCACCCGCACTTGCTCTAAGAGGGGAGAAAGCCCCCATGGCCTCCAGCCCCTGTCCTCCTCTTTGGCAGTATTTTAAGGTCTGTGTTTAATATTGCCAAACCTACTTGAGTGATAAATGTAACTGTATAAAAATTCCTTATTACAAGCTGTCATGTTGCCTCACTCACATCAGCTGGGCTGCAGGCATTGTACATAAAACTTGAATCTCTACCTTGACAGCGTCAGCCACACTGGCTTTAAAGTAAAATGCTTTCAGTCATGAATACAAAACATAATTTACCTTTTCATAATACTTCAGCTTGAAACAAGCTGGAAAGCTCGTGTTACCTTCAGACCAGTACCTGCACCGAGTAGGGAACCAGCAAATTCCAAGCTGTCACCTGAAAGGCACTGCTGCTCCCCTGCCGTCCCTTTGAAGCAAACTTAAGCTGCTAAATTGTGGGGCCTCTAATTTTTAAAGTCGTATTTATGTGTAATTCCTTTTTGCAACTCTGCAGTGACAACATGTTGTCAAGACGGATTAGCTCGTTTTCTAAATTGGTATTTGTATTGGAATTCCTGGCTGACTGGATTTTTCTCCTCTGGAAGCTCCCAGACTCCTAGCAACTGTTTGTTGGAGAGGTCAGGAAGCATGAAGTGATACACAGCTACTCCTTAAAATCGAAGCCCTTACTTATTTCCAAGCACAGCCAGTTCTACCCTGAGGTCTCTCAAACCAGTAAACATCTTTCAAACCAGTGGCTCAGCCCAGCGAGTGAGGCCCCACCAGCCTGGGACTCGCGGGTTAGTCCCGAATCTCTACTTAATCGAGCCACTGACTACAACCTGCGATTGTCAGCGGGATGGAAATCGAATGTGAAGGTTCCAAGGAGCCTCTCCGCAGCACAGCTGATTCATTGTGACTGTTTTCATCGTTGCTCGTGATGCAGACAGTATGTGAGGCTGCGTCTGCGGGGGCGTCTGCCCACCAGCCTCCCCACCTCGTCGGCGGCCGGGCCCCCACCAGACCGCGGTGGCGATGGAGCTGCAGATGCCTCCCGTTAGCCCAATTCCTTCTGACAATGTTCACATTCAGTTAGGGCCCAAAGTGCTTGTACTTGTCAGTTGGGATAAATGATGAAGAAAATAGTGCCCCCGTGGAAAGAGAAACGGAATGGCCATTGGATGGACTTTCCTTGGCTGCTCCTGCGTGCTCCACTCCTAAGCCACCCATCCTTTGGAAACAGCTCCTGCGTTTGCAACTTCTTCGCTTTGGCAGGTAGTGAAGGCTGGAGAAAAGACAGCCGACCTGCAGCGGCATTCAATATCATGAGCTGTTCTCTTTTTGAAATTTTAGGACAAGTGAAACTGATTCTAAAGGAAAACAAGTAGGGCAGGGAAAGTCTTGCTGCTTAGACAACTCCCCCTGAGATGTTGGGTTCCGATTTCATAGTTTGCCTGTTTGTCTACACAGCACCTTTTGCTAAGGGACTTAAAACAGCATCCAAACACTACTTTTCATCTTCGTAAAAGCCCCATCAGGGAACATAATAAACTTTTAGCAGCAGTTTGAAGGTTTTCCATCATGGGTATCCAGACCTTTCTTGTCCAGCTCTTTCCTCAGGCACACTCTCCTCCCTTCCCCGCAGAGGGACTTGTCTTAGACAAAGGTACCCCATCCTGACTTCCCAGCTTCCCAGTGCTGCCATTACACCTAATGTGCCAGCCACCCATCTCCTCCTCCTTTAGTGCTGCTTTCTCTGATTGATGGAAACAAGTTTTCCTTTATCATATGAGGTAATGAAGGCACATAGAGTAAATCCCAAGTTAGAGAGGTAAAGCCCCTTCCCCCTAAAGTGTGCCTCTTGTAACTTATACTTCCTCAGCCGTAAGACCCCTGCAATGGACACCTGTAAGAAAATGTCAGGTCATACCCCCATTTCAACATTTGTTGATTGATACGAATGTTGCTGGTGAACTCTTTCTCCTGCTACATTATCTCTTTTCTGTACATAAATATAGTTTCACTTGGACAGTATATTCTTTTAAACGTAGAGTGCCCATTTGAACTTAGAAGCATATAAGCTGTTGTTGGATCTGGATAATTTGTTTTATGTGTGGTCTTGAATGAGTCCTAATTGAGTATGAATGTTTGCTAAATAATGTTTGATGGTTTTCAGATATTAGTTTATTTTTAAAGTATCTAAAGATTGAGTGGATTCTTACTGGGTTCTGGAATAAAACTTTAGTATGAGATAGTTGTGTTAGATCAGTGGTTGTCAGATCGGCATTTCTTTTGTCCCACTGAGGCCACTAAAGCACATTTATTCATTTGCACCTTTATAAGTGTTCTATTAATTGCAGTAATGTTGTAGACCATTATTTCAGAGATCACTTCTGATTACCCCTATTCATAAACATGCCTCTGCACCAGGTAAGCTGATTATTACAAGTAGGAATTAAATTCTTTCCATACCTTTAAATCACTGTCACATGTAGAGATAATATCAGAGCATATAGCTCTATGGGATGCAAATAGGGTCAACTGGAATGTAGGGAGCACCTATTCATTAAATAAGAATTAATTCAGAATCGACTATGGGTTTTAATAACTCTTACTAGGTGCCAAGGAGGATAAGAGATGGTAGATGATAGTAAGATAAGCATATATTATTTACTGCCAAATTGAACAATATGTTCATAAGTACTGCAGAAGCTCAGAGAAGTGAGAGATTAATGGCTCCATAAAAAGGTAAAATGGGAGTACAATTTGGAAAAGCAGAGCAGAAGGGAGAAGGGGGTGCAGCACTTCTAATGTTTGCTGTTGAAACTGAGCGCCGTATGTTTGGAAGGCTCTAAGGAAATCAGCTTGATGGGAGCAAGAAACTTGGGTTGGGACAAATGGGGGATAGAGCTGTTCAAATGGGTTTTGAAGTAATATGACTGTAGAGGGGATGCTGAGGAGGTTGTGTTTATCCTGAAAACCATAGTGAACCAAAAATTCACTTGCTCTAATGAAAGTGTGTTGTGTGTGTGTGTGTGTGTGTGTGTGTAGGAGGAAGAGGTTAATACTTGTTGAGTGCTTACATGTGCTAAGTATAGTTCTAAGTGTTCTAAGTATATTTTGTCATTAAACTTCATAACGATGAGGTTGAGGTAGACATGGTTATTCCAGTTTTCCAATGAATGCTGAGGCTTAGAGAAAACATATTCCTTCCCTAAGGCTGTTCAGCAAGTCACGGAAACAGAAGCTGGATCTTGAACTGCTTGGCACCTATACTACAGTCTCTAGGGTCTTTGGGGAAATCCTTTGACTCATCATTTAAATATTATTGTTCACCAGTTTGTATAACATGCCAGATAGAACATACTGAGCAGACATTCGATTTCATACATGGCCTAGAAGGGCCACTTGGCAACTGCTTGCTAGTTATAATATAGCTGGAGCTGGTTAAAATGATAAACTAAGAAAAGGAACATGGTTCTTCAGTTCCAAAAAGTGTTTCATTTAGACTCTCATCTCTTGACTTTAAACAATTTTGAAACTTTTCAACGCTTCATTATTACTTTCTAGTCATTATGAAACATTCAGGACAGACTGGTGCTGAAATATTATTGCACAGATAACTTTCTTTAAATCATGATTGGGCACCATAGCAACCTGGAGAATGTGCCTGGCAGGCCTCTTGTTAAGAGCGAGATAATTGACCAAGGGCCCCAGATGCTGAGCTTTGAAATCCAGAGGCACGTTTGCCCCGAGGCCACACTGCCCATGGGCTGCTCCTGCAAAGTCGGGGTGCTGCGGGGATAGGAGGGTTCCTGGAGGGCGCCGGACATCTTTGTCAGCTGACTTTGCCTGAAGGATGTGCCCAGGCTTTTGCCCCACCTTTCTGAGACTGGAGAGCCATCCAGGTCACTTCCACTCAAGGGTTTCTTGCTCTCCTTCCCTCACGGTCTGATGGCTCTGCTGACCTTTTCAGACTCTCTCCCTATTTCCTTTCACACAAGCACTTCCCCTAATAAAATTCTTACACATTTAATCTCATTCTGGAGTCTGCTTCTTGAAAAGCCCAGACTAACAGAGGCATTAATACAACCATTCATTTTCTCAAACATCTAAAATGTGGGAAGTAAGATAAAATAAATGTAAGATATGTACAAGATTTGAATATCTGTTTAATGACTGTGGGATAACATAATAGTTCCAAATTTCAGGTTCGTTATATTATTCTCCTATGGTGAACTTTTACATTGTTTCCACCTTTTTTCCCCCTATTATAAATATACTTCTGTGATCTTTCTTAAAACATTTTGGTTATGTTAAAATATTTTCTGAGCATAAATTCCTAAGCTAGGGTTTACAGTGCCAAAGGAAATGATAATCTTTATGTCACTTGGCTATTTTGCTTTTCCAAAAAGGTAGCACCCATGTAAAATGAGAATTCCAAATTCAGCTTCATCTTACCAGCACTTGAGCCTTGGGCATTACATAATGTTTTTCTCCTCTATTAAGTTAAAAAAAAATTGCTGCACACCTTTTAAAATTTGTATTTATTTAATTATTAAAAAGATAAACTTTCCAACTGACATATAGTCCAGAGTAAAAAAAAAAATTACATGTAATTAAGATAAAAGTATTTACAGTAGATTTGAATATTGTTATCCAAATAGGAATAAATATATATATTTTTTTCATTCTAAGAATACTTGCTTTGTGCTTTTAAAGAAGTGTTTCTTCCCTTGAGTAGCAAACAGGCATTCCTTTTTCATTCCATAACACCAAGACAAAAGTGCAGCCACATTTTACACTAGCAGGTAGAGCCCATGAACACTGCAGATAATATTATTTAGCATCATTTATTTACTATCTTCTTACCCCAGGAAAGCAATGGCAGAAATCAGAACACCACATAGAGGTTATATAATGGAATTTCATCCTTCCTCATGCATATTCACATTTCCAGGACCAAATAAGAACATGTACTCAGACCAGCTTCTGAAGGAAAGGCAGGCAAGACTGCAGTTCCACTTGGGCACCAGAGCCTTATTTCACTCCTGCACATGGTGTCTTCTTCCACAGCGCTGTCAGTTCATTTGCCTGATGGGCTGGAAGGTAATTTCCATGTTGTTTGTTTGTTTGTTAGGGGTGGGCAAGCACTGAAGGAGAGTTAAGGAAGGGACAGTTTTGGACTATTCATTTTGAAAATTCTACCAGGGATCTTCCTGGGATTTTTTTTAAATGAAAGTAGTCCCACTGCTGGCACTACTTCTAAAATAAGTTTTCCAAAACTGCCTGTTGTGTTAATGAAGAAACTACAATGTGAAATATGTCTTCCTCAAATCATATAACCATTGAAATAATCATGTAATCACTGAAATAAGTTTTCCTGTGACAGATGTTATTGCTCCCTCCTCTACTCTCCAAAAGCATTTTGCATAATTTTTTAAAAATTAATTTATTTATTGGCTGTATTGGGTCTTCGTTGTTGTGCGCAGGCTTTCTCTAGTTGTGGAGAGCAGGGGCTACTCTTAGTTGCTGTATGTGGACTTCTCGTTGCGGTGGCTTCACTTGTTGTGGAGCACAGGCTCTAGGCACACAGGCTTCAGTAGTTGTGGAACATGGGCTCAGTTGTTGTGGCTCACGGGCTGTAGAGCACAGGCTCTATAGTTGTGGTGCACAGGCTTAGTAGCTCCGCAGCACGTGGAATCTTCCCGGACTGGGGCTTGAACCCGTGTCCTGAACCAGCAGGCAGGTTCTTAACAACTGCGCCACCAGGGAAGCCCCTGCATATGGTTTTATTATTTCATTGCTATCTCATTGTATTTATAGTTTGATTTTTACATGCCTAGCTCTCTTTATTGGAATGAGATGAGAACTTTTAGTTGTAGTGTATTGGTTATTATTTTACCCCATGAAACTTCTAGTAAGATAATATTCAGAGGATGCATCCTGTTTGGCAGAAGAAGCGTGTTACCTGCTTTATATCATTTAATCTCAACAACTTGATGAAATAGGCACTATTATTATCTCCATTTTACCGATGAGGTAATTGAGACTTAAGGAGGTGAAGACACTTGCCCAGGGATGCACAGTCACTTAGTGGCACGGGTGGGATTCAAATCAGATCTGTTTAACTCTAGGGTTTAAGTTCTTTACTACAACATACTTGATTACAGCAGAATGTCATATTTATAGTATTGCCTTTCTTTTCTTAAAAACAAATGGCCAGGGCTTCCTAGGTGGCGCAGTGGTTAAGAATCCGCCTGCCAATGCAGGGGACCCGGGTTCGAGCCCTGCTCCAGGAAGATCCCACATGCTGCGGAGCAACTAAGCCCGTGCGCCACAATTATTGAGCCTGCGCTTTAGAGCCCATGAGTAACTATTGAGCCCATGTGCTGCAACTACTGAAGCCCATGCGCCTAGAGCCCAGTGCTCCGCAACAAGAAAAGCAACGGCAATGAGGAGCCTGCGCACCACAACGAAAAGTAGTCCCTACTCACCACAGCTAAAGCCCACACACAGCAAAAAAAGACCCAACACAGCCAATAAAATAAATAAATAAATAAGTAAATAAATAAATAAATAAATAAATTTATATATATATAAAAAGGCCAAGCCTGCGGGAAAACTTTTAAGAATGTCCAAATTATCAGGAATCCGGGAGTGTGGTAGCTGGGTGAGTCTGTCTCAGGATCTCTACAAGGCTGCAATCAAGGTATTAGCCAGGATGCAGTCATCTTGAGGCTCAGTTGGGAAAAAGCCACTTTCAAGCCCATTCACACAGCTGTTGACAGAGATGATGCACTTCCAAGTTCACTCACTGGTTGTCAACAAGCCTTATGTCCTTGCTGCATTGGCTTCTCCATGAGATTGCTTGCTTCCCTGGTAATGAAGGGCTTGATGGAGAAAGGATGCAATGAGGAACCTACAGGATTGAGATTATAACCTAATCTTGGGTGACCTCTCTTTGCTTTTCATGTATTCTGTTCATTAAAAGTGAGTAACTCACTCTAGCCCACACTCAAGAGGAAGGGGATTCTGCCAAGGCGTGAATACCAATGGGGCAGGAATCATTGGGGACCATCTTAGAGGCTCCCCCTACAAGGAGAAAACTGAAGCATGAAGAGGGAAGTAACTTGTGGCTAAATCACACATTAGGTGCATCTGACTCCAGCATCTCAGCCCTTGACAACTACATTTTAGTGATACCGTAAATATGTTGTGTGCTAGGAAACTCAATAACCTGCTTGCTAGAGGAATACAAAAAATACGATTAATAGGTCCCTTTAAACACTTTTATGGGGTTAAGCTTGTATCCTAATGCCTGCTTTTAATTATTAAGAACGCATATTGTGACAGAAAATAGCATGTTTGTCAAAATTAAATGTAATTCCTTTAGAAAGCTCCAGTTTACTATTCAACAATCAGATTATGTTCAGGTAGAAGCTTTGGTCAGCTTCCTTGATAAGAAGCCCATCTGATACAGCTTAGTTAAGAGGACTTGGAAAAATGTTAATTAACAAGTACCCCGTCCCTATGTCCCTGGAGCACTGCTGTACGAGGCAGATGATGCTTTTTCAAGGGGACATTGAGAGGCACATCTGTAATTTCTCCGACATGTAACAGGCCTTTGCATGCACGTAGCAGTTAAGAAGCCTCAAGTGATTTTAGCATAGTTTCAAATTTTCAGGACAGCATTCATATTTATTTCCTAGGTGTCTCTCCAGCTCTAAGGGGCAGTAATACTATAAAAGGCTTATTGGAAAAAGAAAGTGTTGTGGAATATGTTTTATGAATAAATAAGTTTGCAAAATGCAGAATGATCAGTTTGTGTTGGACATAGTCACAGCCGACAAAAATCAGAGAAGGGACTTGCGCTATTGTAGTTGTGATCCCACTACCCCTCTCAAATGAGTTGCTGCCTCCCAGGAAAATGGGGGAGAGGTGGACAGGCTTTCTGTAGGCTCGCCATAAGGAGGTGAACCTGCCTTGTTCCCTCTTATCTTACTGTCCTTGCGGTGGGCTTCCCACCAAGCAAACCACCCCCTCATCCCGAAGAAGAGCGATTTCATCTCTTTCTCTGTTTTTCTCCCTTGACACTGGCAGCCAGGATTTGGCAGCCTGTATTCTGCCATCTTTGCCTCATTGGCAATGGCAGATTTGAAATGGCCAAAATCACATGTAGCTTTTTCATCAGTTTCAAGGAGAGATGCTCATGGACCACTAAGAGGAAAAAATGATGAGTAATAACAAAAGATTACAGGATGTGACAGATGTTATGCAGATGTGTAAAATGCTTACAAAGTGCAAAAAGTTAATGATTCCACAGATGTGCTGGGTATTCTCTCAGATCTTCCTCCTTCTCCCCATGCTCTGTGCACTTGGAAGCTGAAGTGCAGCTTCTATGGAATCACTGCAGCCTTCTCTGGCACCCTGGCTTCCCCTTGGGTCAATTGGAGATACCAGCAGGGTGCAAAGTGACAAAGGTCAAGGTATTTATTCCCCTCGTCCTGCCCTGTTGGGCCACAGTTTGCTTTTGGTTGCATTTCTCACCAGCTTTTGGAAAATTTAGTTTTTTCCTACAGCTAAGCTCTCATTAAATCCAGTACTGGCTCCGCCTCTTGCCCTGGAGGCTTTCCCAAGGTTGCTAGCCTTCACGGACTTCACCATTCCTTGCTAGTTTCTCTTAGCTCTGACTGTGCCCTTATTATACTCTCCTCTATTTCCCCTCTGAGTGTGTCTTCCCCTTCCTGCTGGGTTTCCGACTCTAAACTGACTAAATAAATGAGAAGAATGAATCAGTGTGAAAAAGGACAGTGACTGCAGGAAATAATCTAGCCCGGAAAGACATCTGGGCAGAGAGGGCTGTATGTTCTCAAAGTCATTTTTGAGAGGAGTTTTGAACCTTTTCAAGATAAACCTAATATATGCACTAGTCATGTGGCACTTATCAAATATCATATTGAATTACTGGCTTCCTTTTCATATGTTTATGGGCTGTCTCACCAAGGGGGAGAGGGACAATTAAAAGCAAAATGAACCAAAGCAACTGTATGTATCTTCTACTGGCAGGGCTGCCAGATTTAACAAAAACAAAATGAAACAAAAAACAGGATTCCCAGTTAAATTTGAATTTCAGATGAACAATGAGGAATTTTTTTAGTATAAGTATGTCTCATCGAAATATTTGGATGTGAACATACTTATGCAGTATTCTATCTGGTAACCCTTCCTACAGGGACTTTTACATAGTGTGCTTTTGATATGTGCTTCTTGATCGATAGATTTAGATGCTACAGAAAACAAAAGTCTCCCAAAATAATCAGGCACTGGCCGAGGGTTGCTATAGGCAGTATGTGTCAGAAATCATCAAGCTTCCCTGAGGCCACACACTCTGTCTCTACAGGCTCCCTTGGTCCTAACATCCTTCTTATCATCACAATGTATTATTTCTTATTTCCTCCAGGCTACTTATCTGTTAGGGAGGCTGTGGAGAAGGGTAGAGTAAAGAATGTAAGATTTGGATAGAAGCAGGTTCAGATTATAGCTCCACCCCTGGGTAGCAGTGAGACCTTGGGCAAGTCAGCTAAGCCCCACATGCCACAGTTTCCTTAACTATAAAACAGCAGTGAATAATGACTTACTCCTCTGAGGCTTGACTAGGGTTAGAGCTGGAGCATGTTGAGTGCTTAGCACAGTACCTGGAACATAGGCACTAAAATAGCGAAACTATCATTTATACAGGTTGATGGGTGAGACTCAGAAATGATTTCTTAGTAACACAATGTGACTATTCATGGAACAGAGGAAAAGGTCTTACAAATTTAGGCTATTGCTGGGAATATCAAATGCTGTAATAAATCCCAGAAAAAATTTTTCTTTGTAATAGTGTCCTTTTAAGGGGCATAGAGATAATAACAGGCCAGTAGCTTGCTTTTATAGATAATGCTATCTCTTAACTGAGGAACCATCTTTGGAGTAGAGAAATTATGTAAAGAAATAAAAATTGGACCTTTTGATGACCCTTTAAATTTTATGATTGTATCATTACAAAAATTTATTGTAAAATTTTAGCCAATTCTGATAGCATCAGCTATGAAAGAAGCATTTTAAAACATGAATTCAGGTCTTGTACTTTAGCTAAGAGAGCAGTTAATTTTTATGAACATGATATTGCTTCAAGCTTTCTTTTAAGCATGATGTCTTTAAGTATATCCTATAGGAGAGCCTCCTCAAACATGTACATTTACAAAATCTATTTTACCTGCAATTCTTGCCAAATACCTATCACTTCTGTAAATTGCTCTATTTTTTGTTCTCAGCAAAGTATTTGGCTCCATCTCAAAATTTGAAAATCATTAAAGGAAAATAGTAAGTGATTACAGTAATTCTTTAAGCTTTCAATTAATGTGTGGTTCAATTTGACAGAAGGAGATGGAGGAATTTCATTTTATAGATTTGCTTGCTGGGGAGAAGCTAATGTACAGATGGTAAAAGATGGTTTAAAAGGATTAAAGAAAACAAGAATCCTTTGAGAATGTAGTTCATACCTTTATGTATAAAGATTTTCTAGTCTCTACTATATTTTAAAAGAATTTGCCTTCTGTGGAGAAGCACCAAACACATGGCATAATTCTATAGATGACATGGGAAAAACTCCATAGATGGGGAATCAGCACGCCAGGATGAGTTTTGGCTCATATCTGTAACCAAACATTTTAGTTCTCAGTTTCTACATCTAAAGATGTTGGACTAGATCTTTTCTCCAAGCTATTTCTTAATATTAAGATTCTCTACAATATATTTTTTCCAGCATAGACAAATGATTACTTCAAAGTCTGAATTAAGTGCATTTAAATGTCCTGAGAACTGGACTCATTGCCAAGAGACAGCAAAATCTAAGAAAGCCCATCCTAATCAGAGGTCCTCTTGGGTCACCTAAGTCCTCTGCCATGCTGCTTCATGCTGTGGGGTCCAGGTCCTCCCATTTCTTTGATACATGTTCTATTAAGATGCTGTCTAGGACTTCCTAGGTGGCTCAGTGGTAAAGAATCCGCCTGCCAATGCAGGGGACACGGGTTCGAGCCCTGCCCTGGGAAGATTCCACATGCCATGGAGCAACTAAGCCCATGTGCCACAACTATTAAAAAAAAAAAAAAAGATGCTGTCTAGGGACTCAGATCTGGATAGTTCCAGTGTTATTTAGACTGGAGAGGGAGGCCCAGAAAGAAGCCAGCAAGGAATCTATCTTAATGAGGTCAATCACAAGGCTTTATGTGAGACTGAGCAAAGGCAAGTAGCTAAAACACTGTTTTTGCACTGCTGTCTCTATCTTTCATTTCCATATAAATTTAATAACAGTCTTGAAGCACCAGCAGAAACAGTGCACTGAACAAAATCCTTTCAAAGAGATCATTTCTTGAAAAATTTCATGAAGCAGCAGCAGCTATTTAAAGCAGCGTGTATATCATTTTCTATGAGAAAACTGAACTGAAGAAATAAGCTTTTTCATTGGTGTTATCTTCCCAAATTCTAGATATCTTTATAGATGTGCTATAGCTAGAGCCCAAATATTTATAGTCCAAATTAGCTTTTAAAAGACTCCATCCTTGTTATCCCCAACCAAGAGTCCAATAAAAACAGTTTGGACTAGCTAGCATGATTTTATGGTTCATATCACCAGAGACCAAATATAAACCTTGAGGAATATGTTTTGCAAGAGAATTATATCTCTTTCCACATATTTCCATTTTAAAAGCCTAGCACTTCAATAGTTTCCTCAGTCATCATGGTGGCAAATTGCTACATGAATAACTGTCCAACTGAAATTAATGATCACTAGCAGAGAGAACAGAAATAGTCAATTTGGAATATATCAGCATGTCTCATTCTCTTTGGTGCCATAGAATGAGAACAACAGTGAAAAGAACAACAACACCTGGTTCCCATTTAAAAAAAGAGAAACTGGACTGCATATTTGCAAGGCTGACCTTCTGAGACAGAAAGGTGAATAAGAGGTGTGTGTCTGTGAGTGATGCAAACAATTTTCAGAGCGATGCAAACAATTTTCAGAGCAATACAATGCTTGTTAATAAGGGCAGATTGTATTTTAACCTCTTCTCAGGCTGGGAAGTGCTATTTGTCATGTCCTGATATGACAGACATGGAAAGCAGCGGGGCTTGGGGCCCATGTACAGGCTTGAGGACACAGGGATTCTCAGTTCCAACCCTGCCTTTCTTCACAGTAGCCAACAGTAGGTAGTTCAAGGAACATGTTAGGATGCTTTGGGTTCTTCAGGACAGGCAGCGTCTATCTCAGTTGGCTTAAAATTAGCCCAGAAGATTTGTAAAATAAAAGTGGATGAACACTTAGAAATAACATTCTAAGAAGTGCCTTTAGCACAGTAATACCATTTCTTCTCTTTGAAGGAATCTATCATTTAAAAACATACATATTCCCTGAATAAGAGCTATGTATCATGTATTACCAGCAAGAGCTCTGAAACTAACCTATCAGTCATCCTACTTTGTAACACCTGCCTAATTGTCTGGTGTGCTCAATGACCTTGTGAAGCATGTCCATCTTCTGTCTTCAGTTTCAACTCCCTGGGGGCAGAAGCATCATCTTCAACTTCCTTTATTACCAGATAAGTAGATAGCAAATGCTAAAAAGTTTGGCTGACTGATGTATGTTGGCCACTAAGAAAATTAAAATTAGAAGGTGGAGTTACTGTTTAATGGGTACAGAGTTTCAGTTTTGCAAGAAGAAAAAGTTCTGGAGGTGGCTGGTGGTGATAATTGCACAATAATGTGAATGTACTTAATACTTGAGAACTGTACATTTAACAGTGGTTAAAATGGCGGATTTTATGTTATGTGTATGTTAACACAAAAATGATGGACTTATTAAAGGGGAGGGAAAATAGTGAAAGGGAAACTCAGGCTTATTTTCATGTTTCAGTTCACATTTGTAGATTCTTTTCTCTTTCCCCACTTTTTCTTTGCTAACATCAAAGTGACTAATCACTGAGCGATGGGGCTGTTAAGATCTGTCATCATATATAGCCTGAAAATGTTTCCTTTCAAGCGTTCTTGATTGAATTGGAAATTTTTTATTTTTTTATCTGATTTGATAGGTCAAAGAAGGAGAGAGAAAGAGAGGGAGAGAGAGAGGAGAGAGAGAGAGATAAAGAGAGACAGAGAATAAAAACAAAAAATGACCAAGATTTTATGAAGTGGAGGATAACCACGTCTAAGCCAGAGCGTGTACCGCTGATGGAGATACCTGACTTTCTGATCCAGTATCTGTGCCACTACTGAGAAAAACTTCATTTTTCTGAAATCACTCTGGGATCATGCCTAATTCTTACTACCCCTTTTCAGATGTTGAGGCAGATGCCAAGAAGTTCAGAATTCAGAGAAGAACTGTGATCCCCCAAATGGGGAGCAGAACCAATGAAATTTAGAATGGATATCTTAGATCCAAAAAAAGGAAAGGAGAAAAAAACCCTGCAATATCTCCAGTGATGAATCTTTCTGATGTGATTAATCTGTTGTATTTTTTTCTTTTGATATTTATTGGAGTATAATAGCTTTACACTGTTGTGCCAGTTTCCACCGCACAACAAAGCAAATCAGCTGTATTTATACATATATCCCCATATCCCCTCCCTCTTGAGCCTCCCTCCCACCCTCCCTATCCCACCCCTCTAGGTCATCACCAAGCATCGAGTGGATCTCCCCATGTTATGCAGTTGCTTCTCACTAGCTATTCCATTTGGTAGTGTATAAATGTCAATACTACTTTTTCACTTTGTTCCAGCTTCTCCTTCCCCTGCTCCCCATGTCCTCAAGTCTGCTCTCTACATCTGCATCTTTATTCTTCCTCTGCCACTGAGTTCATCAGTACCGATTTTTAGATTCCATATATATGTGTTAGCATATGGTATTTCTTTTTCTCTTTCTGGCTCACTTCCCTCTGTATGAAAGACTCTAGGTCCATCCACCTCACTACAAATAACTCAATTTCATTCCTTTTTATGGCTGAGTAGTATTCCATTGCATATATGTGCTACATCTTCTTTATCCATTCTTCTGTCGATGGACATTTAGGTTGCTTCCATGTCCTGGCTATTGTAAATAGCACTGCAGTGAACATTGTGGTACGTATATCTTTTTGAATTATGGTTTTCTCAGGGTATACGCCCAGTAGTGAGATTTCTGGGTCATATGGTAGTTCTATTTTTAGTTTTTTGAAGAACCTCCATACTGTTTTCTGTAGTGGCTTTATCACTTTACAGTCCCACCAGCAATTCAGGAGGGTTCCCTTTTCTCCACATTTATTGTTCCTAGATTTTTTGATGATGGCCATTTTAACTGGTATGAGGTGATACCTTGTTGTAGTTTTGATTTGCATTTCTCTGATGATTAGTAATGTTGAGCATCTTTTCATGTATTTGTTGGCCATCTGCATGCCTTCTTTGGAGAAATGTCTGTTTAGGTCTTCCACCCAATTTTGGATGGGGTTGTTTGGTTTTTTTTTTTTATATTGAGCTGCATGAGCTGCTTATATATTTTGGAGATTAATCTTTTGTCCGTTGCTTCATTGACAAATATTTTCTCCCACTCCGAGGGTTGTCTTTTCATCATATTTATGGTTTTCTTTGCTGTGCAAAAACTTTTAAGTATCATTGGGTCCCATTTGTTTATTTTTGTTTCTGTTTCCTTTACTCTAGAAGGTGGGTCAAAAAATATCTTGCTGTGATTTATGTCATAGAGTGTTCTGCCTATGTTTTCCTCTAAGAGTTTTATAGTGTCAGGCCGTACATTTAGGTCTTTAATCCATTTTGAGTTTATTTTTGTGGATGGTGTTAGGGAATGTTCTAAATTCATTCTTTTACAAGTGGCTGTCCAGTTTTCCCAGCACCACTTATTGAAGAGGCTGTCTTTTCTCCATTATATATTCTTGCCTCCTTTGTCATAGATTAGGTGATCATATGTACATGGCTTTATCTCTGGGCTTTCTATCCTGTTCCATTGATCTATATTTCTGTTTTTGTGCCAGTACCATATTGTTTTGATTACTGTAGCTTTGCAGTATAGTCTGAAGTCAGGAAGCTTAACTCCACCAACTCCATCTTTCCTTCTCAAGATTGCTTTGGCTATTCGGGGTGTTTTGTGTTTCCATATAAATTATGTAATTTTTCGTTCAAGTCCTGTGAAAAATGCCATTGGTAATTTGGTAGGGATTGCACTGAATCTGTAGATTGTTTTGGGTAGTATAATCACTTTCACAATTTTGATTCTTCCAATCCAAGGACCTGGTATAGCTCTCCATCTGTTTGTGTCATCTTTGATTTCTTTCATCAGTGTCTTATAATTGTCTGCATACAGGTCTTTTTCCTCCTTAGGTAAGTTTATGCCTAGGTATTTTATTCTTTTTGTTGTAATGGTAAATGGGAGTGTTTCCTTAATTTCTCTTTCTGATTTTTCATTGTTGGTGTATAGGAATGCAAGAGATTTCTGTGCATTAATTTTGTATCCTGCAACTTTACCAAATTCTGTGAGTAACTTTAGTTAATCTGTTGTATTTTAACTGTTCTGGAAAAACTATTCTAAGCATGTTAACCTTTTCCTGTGTGTGATTTAAAGCAATAGCCACATACATTTAATTTTCCTAAGCACATATATTATATTGATTTATAGATGTATCCATATAGTGCACAAAACAATAGATTAATATTCAAACACATTTCCCCCCACATTTCTTTGGTATTTTCAGGATATACACTTTTCACATGTTAAGTTACAAAATATGATTTTATGCATTTTTGAAACTATTAGAATGAAATGAAAAAGCAATAACAAGTCAATATGTTGGCTTATAATGAATAAAGCAAAGCTGGTTTAGAATAGTTTGAGTTGTTACATAAAAGTTGAATGTTGTGATAATTCCCTTTGTTTCTTTTGTGAAAAATGCAATTAAATGAATATCTCCCAATAATAATCTTTCAAATACATGAACTAAAGTTGATAGCCCATTATTTGATGTTCAAGTTTGTGGAAGGCCTGAAGTATGTTTTTGTACAAACCTGCTAGTAAATGCAAAGTTAGGTAAGATTCTTGAGAATACATATTTCTTACTGATTTCTTATATGGTATAAAAGATAGAGTATTTTATAAAATAAAAGGACTGGCTGGAAAGTGAACATCCTTCTTTGAAAGCAGTTTTTGACCTGAATGTGTCCCACAGCAGGTGACAGGTGTTGTGATATCCTGACTTATTTGATGTATTTAATCAAAAATTTAGTACCTAGTAGAGCATATATACTGTTCCTTGGATACAAGAACAGACACGATGAGCTCATTTCATAACCAGTTGCTCATCCCTGCTTTTAAATAATATACTTAATATTGTTAGGTTTTTTTTTCCATCTCTGTTTGTATTTCCCTTTAAAAAAAGTTCTAAAACATAGCTATTGCTAAAAAGCTGTGAGCCCATTTTATATCAGTACCAAAATAACATATTTGAATCATAGTTAAGTGGCAGTTGAACTCAAAATAAAAGTGGAATCTAGGCTTTTCCCATCAACTAGAAAACTCCAATTTAGTCTCTGCCTAATATATTTATGAGCAAGAGGAAAGAGAAATTTGGGGATGTGATCATGGATGTAAATTTGTACTTCTTGATAAGAAAACACTGGAATTGATATCTTACGAAACTGGGACTGAATTATAGAAAGACATCACTGGGGACTTCCCTGGTGGCACAGTGGTTAAGAACCCACCTGCCAATGCAAGGGACATGGGTTCAGTCCCTGTCCGGAAAAATCCCACATGCCATGGAGCAGCTAAGTCTGTGTGCTACAACTACTGAGCCTGTGCTCTAGAGCCCATGAGCCACAACTACTGGAGCCCATGTACTGCAACTACTGAGGGCCTTGCACCTAGAGCCTGTGCTCCACAGCAGGAGAAGCCACTGCAATGAGAAGCACATGCACCACAATGAAGACTAGCCCCCACTCATGGCAAGTAGAGAAGGCCCCCGCACAACAATGAAGACTTAACACAGTCAATAAATAAATAAATAAATAAATTTATTAAAAAAAGACATCACCTTAAAGACATATGGATTAAAGGAAACTACTATTTTATATATATATATATATATATATTATAAAAGATATATATATATATATCTGTCTCACATCTTTTCCCCCCATTCACCCACTGATGAACATGGGTTGTTTCCATGGCTTGGCTTGGCTTTTGTAAATAATGCTGCTTTGAACATGGAGTGCAGATATCTGTTTGACACACTGTTTTTGTTTCCTTTAGACATATTTCCAGGAGTGGAACTGTTGGATCATATGGTAATTCTATTTTTAATTTTTCGAAGAATGTCCATATTGTTTTCCACAGTGGCTGCACCAATTTACATTCCCTCCAACAGTGCGTAGGGTTTCCTTTTCTCCACATTCTCCCAGTATTTGTTATCTCTTGTCTCTTTGATGATAACCACAGAGTGCCCTTCTGAAGGCTAAAGTACAGAGGTGACTCTTCACCTGAAGTCTATACTGAAGACCCTACAGCAAGTAATGGACATCGAAGTTCAGGCCCCATGCTTCACCTCCTTCTGGACAGAAGGCATTGGAGACTGGCTTAGAACTCACTGCTCTTAGCTGTATTAAATGTAGTTAGGAAGTTTATAGAAAAGAAGGGATAATCTGTTTACAGGACATTATTAAGTTAACATTAAAAATGCATTCCAATATATGTTAGGTGCAGACTAATACTGTTTGATTCCACTTATACAAGGTACCTAGAATAGTCAAATTCATAGAGTCAGAAAGTATATTGGTAGATGCCAGGGGCTGGGGAGTTGGGGTCGGGTGGGGAGGGGGAATGGGAGTTTGTGTTTAATGAGGACAGAGTTTCAGTTTAGGAAGGTGAAAAATTCGGGAGATGGATGATAGAGTTGCACAACAATGTGAAAGTACCTAGTGGCACTGAAATGTACAGTTAAGTATGGTTCAAATAGTATGTTTATATTATGTGACTTTAAATAAAGAAATATTAAAAAAAATTTAAAAAAAAGAGTATGGGGTCAGTCATTTCCCACAGATTCTCCACTTGACTTCATTAGTTTGATAATATCAGTGTCAAGGTTTTGTTTTTCAGAATAAACAAAACCAAGTAAACACCATCTTTTAGATATTTGATTTCTGTGTCATGTTCAATATGTCTTGTCTCTGAGTCTCAGTTTCTTCACCTCTGTAATGAAGGAGTTCAAGCAGATGAACCCTAAAAAGCCCTTTTAACCATTAAACATTGTGGATTCCAAGGCATAATGGTTGTTGGACATAGACTTTCACTTAAAGTTCTTTCCCTGAAGCTCCACACAATGAAGCTCAGTTGTGTGTGTATGTGTACTTGTCCATGCTTGTGTTTGAAGGACATGGGAACATGGGGACATTTTCCTGGTTGGTCACCTTCTTCAGCAGATGGTATGGGAGGCCAGACCCTCACTTAAGGAGGAAGATCCTCCCTGGTGTAATTCATGTCTGGTTTTATCTTCCTTCTTCCAGAGCCACCCTTCACCCCAGGAAGAAACAGTACATGGACAGCCTCATCATCTCTAAACAACAGAAGTTACTGCCTGGCAGGAGGTAGGTGCCTGTAAGTTCTGCTGGGCAGTGCAGTACTGGAATGCTGTGGCTCTTTGTCAATGCTAATTGGCCGTGACGGTGATAATTGCGGATGACGTGCAGCCTGAAGAGTGCAGAGGAAGGTGTGAGTTCTGTATGATGATGGATAATTGAATATTGCTCCTTTCTGTTTCACAGCTGTGTGAACACCGCATCTGGCAGGTTTGAGTCAAGGCCTCTTAAGTTGATTTGCCAGTTTCTTTCACTACAAGTGGCCCTTGCTGGGCTGATCTGTGCCTGCACTTGTCCTCTGGCACCTGCCTATGCGGAGGGGACGCTTCCACATGGCACATCTGTTGTAGCCTCACAGATTCTTCTGCTGCTTCAGATCTGTGTGTGATGCAGAGTCCTTTTGTGCAGAAATCATCCAGCCTCAACCACACAGTTGAGCAATTTTGCTGAAAGGAGAATAGTCTTAGCTGCACTTGGTGAATCAGGATGACATTTGCAAGTGTGCCTTGTTTCTGCTTTGCAGAAAGAGTAATCACAGCAACTATCCTTAGCTAGTGCCGTGGCCATACGGAGAAGTTATATGGTTTTCATGCTTGAGCTGTATTGGGCCTTATCTATTTGACAACACCTTCTTCATAAGACTTCTATGAAGAAAGATCGGGTGAGTCTTCTCTACAGAAACAGAAAAACTTTACATTTTCTATGTAGTCACCCACTGAAAGCAAGGAGAAGGGTTTTTTTAAAAATATTTATTTATTTATTTGGATGTGCTGGGTCTCAGTTGTGGCACATAAGATCTTTGTTGTGGCATGCGGGATATTTAGTGGTGGCATGCAGGCTCTTAGTTGCAATGCGTAGGATCTGGTTCCCTGACCAGGGATCGAACCTGGGCCTCCTGCATTGGGAGCGTGGAGTCTTAACCTCTGGATGACCAGGGAAGTCCTAAGGGGAAGGTTTTTGATGAAAAGACAAAAATTGTTTGGTTCCTGGATTCTTTGAGTTACATGTTGCCTCAGATTCTTTTATTCGAGTTCTTTATCTTTTATTTGTCTGAGTTTGTCAGTTGCTATTTGGCATGTGAACAGTGGGACTAATAACCTTTTCTTGGTAGAACCTACTCTGATTTTCACCATACTGTGGGTGAGTCAACACTTTGCAGTGTTTGTTGGCACTGTTAATAAGCCCTAAGCCTGGAGCTGGAGGAAATTCCAGTGTGTCCTTTGAACTTCCTTTGTCCCCTGTGATTGTGCTATAGCAACTGCATACTTTGAGACTCTTTATTTGTATTTCTGACTCAGACTGACAGGCTGAACGCTTCTTGAAGATAGAGACCACAAATCACTTTTGTTTTGTATTTCCCTTATCTGTCTTTGTGCTTGTTTGAATGGGTGGATGTATAAATGAATTAACTGATGAATGAATGAATGAATAAGAAATTCAGGCCTAATATTTGATGTTAATGTTGTTTATAAGTGGTGTTTTAGGTAAATAGTCTAATAATCTGAAGAAGTTTCCTTCATAGATCTTCAGATGCTAAAGAAAAGTGCTTGAGATAATTTTATCTTTCCTGCAACTCCAAGTTCTCCCCTCTATCACACCTGCACTATCTTTATTTGCCTCTCTGCCAAGCCTGGAGTTCATGGATGGCCACACTCTCATAGCCTCCATAAAATCCCTGACATCTCCAATAGGTCCAACCAACTTATTATCTTCTCTTCCTTGAAATTCTCTCCTTCCTCTTCTAAATTACACCTCTGACCTTCTCCTCACTGCTTCTTTCAAAAGACTGTGTTCTTTCACCTCCCCAAATAACGGTTTTTCTAAATATTCAGTCTTTGTCTCCTTTCTCTCATTTTTCTCTCTCTCTGTGGGGCATCACCTATCATCCATCATCTCTAATCACACTTGTGTCTGTGGCCTGCCCTCTTTTTCATGATCCAGGTCCACATTTTTATTTGCTTGTTCCACAGTCCTAGTTAGGTGTCCTACCAGCTCCTCAAACTAAACGTTTCTTCAGTTGAACCAATTTTTCAGAGACCAGTTCCTTCTCAGTTTCTTAGTTCTGTTGAGAGTGCCTCTTTTGTCCTCATCCTCTGGCTCAGGTCTTGGTATCACCTTTGATTCTTGTGCTCTCAATCCTCTATTACCAGTGGGAAAGTCCTACAGATTCTGTTCCCTACCTATGTATGTCCAATTTGTTCTTCCCATTTCTTAATGTATTTGCCTCACAACTTCTTATTTTTTAAGATTCAATTCAAGTAGTCTTCCTAATACAGTGTTTCCATGTAATAGGTGCTTAATAAATTGGCCAGTGAATGAATGAATGATATGACATGATTCTTTTCATACAGGAAATTCATACAGGCTATTTTTTATTGTGATACTCTAAATTTAAGATCAGGGACTACATTTTATTCCCTGCACTGCTTATGATAATGTCTTGTGTGTATTGGAACGTAACCATTCTTGATTGAATTTGATACCTCGCCTTTTTTTTTAATGCATAAAACCTGTGAAGCTACCACTCTGCTGAATTAGAATGTAAAGTTGCAGCTCATTTGGACAAAATCCAAGTTTGTACAAATAAGGGTAATGAAGACCAGGGAATTGATCTTAAGCCAACTCATAACCTCATAATGTTTATTTCATTAATTTTCTTTTTTGGATGTTCATTACGTCAGTCACATCTTTTATCACTTGTTTAATTAGAGAATGGGCCTGGGAATAGGCAGAGAATTTTGTGACTCTCATACTCATAATTACAGCTATAAATTGAAAAGACTCCCCCATTTGAGGAATTGACTCAATTCCAAATAAGCCCAAAATTTGGAAATAGTACTACCTCAGGAGTTAGGAGACTAGAATTGTTTTAGTTCTGCTACTATGTAGTCCTGTGAGTAGAGAAAATAAAGCTGTCGCTCCATGCCTAAAATGAGTGGGTTGGGCTGGCAAATGTTCTCTAAGTTTTTTTCCAGGAAAAAAAAACCCCACCTCTGTGACAATCTACTGTGAAGTAGGTACTATATATCTCTTAAAAAGAAACAAAAGCATGGGAAAAGATGGCGGCGAAGTAGAGAGACGTGGAGTGCATCCCTCTCCACAGATGCATTGGGAATGCACGGAAGGACGCAGTCATTCCCACAGAGAACCAGCTGAACACCAGCAGACGGCCTCGGACACCAGAAAGGGCTGCGGGGAGCCCGGCATAGCCGGTAGGGAGGCATCTACGAGGGCTCAAAGAGGGTGAAGCGGCGGAGCTGTGGCAGACGGGAGGGAGTGAGAAACATACGGAGGGTCCGCAGCGCAGCTCAGCGTTCCCGGACCCAGACGTCGATCCGCGGCTGAACAGAGGGTCCAGGAGCGGGAGCGTGGGAACCGGAGAGCTGGTTCAGGGTGAGAAACATTGTTGCCGGTAGGGTGACCGACCGAGAGCACAGGAGGGAGGAGGTCCACGGAGAGGAGTGCCCGTCCCTGAGAGCTGCCCGGCCATGATGGCGGCTGGAGGCTGCAGGCTCACGGGCGGGGGCGAGGAGCCGCGCGCATAGCCTCTCCCTCTCTTTCGGTGCCTCTGCAACAGGCAGTGGAGAGACGCCCTGCGGGCCACCTAAGGCGCTCAGGGATAACGAGCACTCTCAGGCACTCGGGTGGGGCTAGATTAAAACTCCTTGCAACGCCAGCAGCAGCAGGGAGGCTGCCGAGAGAAAAAAAAAAAAAAAACAATAGCAACCAAAAAAATAAACCCGAGAGAGGCCCAACTCTAAGACTTTCTGTTTATGCCTGAGCCACCAGCGCCCTCTGCAACAGGCACCTCCAAGCCTGACTGAAACAACAGTGCGCCACTGCTCACTCACTCCCAGGAGAAGGAGCCACTATTGTACCCTCTCCCTCCCCACACACCGAGGCTTACAGACGAACAATAAAGGAACCTCTGCTGGTCACAGAATAACGCAAAAAAAAACCCAAGGCAAGGAGAAGGACACTTACAGCTGAGACGCTAAGGAAACAGAAATAGTAGTATCAATACCTATTGAACTGGTCCATTCTGGGATCAGTTCTGGATTTTTTTTTTTTTCTTTCTCTCTCTCTCTTTTTTTTTTTTTTTTTTTTGATTTATTAAATACGATCTTAGCCCTAAGGGATCTGCAAGTTTTATAACATAATTTTTTAAAGATGTTTTTTATTCTTTCTTTTCTTTTCTTTTTTTGCCTTTGTATATACTTCTATATCTAGCTAAGTTTTTGGTAGTATGGACAATATATCTCTCATACTTTCCTTTCATCCCTATCTTTTATACATTTCTATTCCTTTCTTTTTATTTGCATATTTCCAACCACATTACGCTCTTCTGCCCCCCTTTCTTCGAGCCATTTTAAGTTTATTTTATCTTAACATACTTATAAGCAACACTATCGGTCTGCTCAGACTCCTTGCTCTATTCTCCAGATGACGCACTGCCTTGGTATTTAATATTAGGCTTTTGTCTTTATCTTAGTTCTTAGTACAGTTGTCTAATTACATTCTGAGAATCTCCATTCTCTCTGGTGGTACTCTGGCTCTTTTCTATATTTGATCCTAGCTTACAAAATCTCCCTGGATTAATGTTTGTATGTGTAAGGTGTTATTTGTTTGTTTGTTTGCTTTTGCTTTTGTCTCTGATTTGTTCTGTTTCAGTTGTCAATCTCTCTTGGGTTTCTCTTTGAATATCTGATAGCACACTGGGGTTCTGTCAGGTCTTTCTAGAGCCTTATGTCCTAACGGATTCAGTAATTCTGTGTCTTATACATGTATGTCTTTCCTAGACTTAATATTCGTTTAATCCAATACTTGGACATTAGTCTGAGGCTTGGACCATCTTCTATAAACACCTCTATCGCCAGGACAAGCAACCCCAAAAGTTTGGACAACCATGAGGAAACAAAGAAACACCATGCAGGCAAAGGAGCAGGAAAAAACCCCACAAGACCAAATAAATGAGGAGGAAATAGGAAAAATGCCTGAAAAAGAATTCAGAGTAATGATAGTAAAAATGATACAAAATCTCGATAACAAAATAGAGAAAGTACAAGAAACAGTTCATAAGAACTCAGAAAAACAAACAGCAATGGGTAACAAAATAACTGAAATTAAAAATACTCTAGATGCTATAACCAGCAGAATGACTGAGGCAGAAGAACGAATAAGTGAATTGGAAGATAGAATGGGGGAAATAAATGCCACAGAGCAGGAAAAAGAAAAAAGAATAAAAAGATTAGAAGACAGTCTCAGAGACCTCAGTAATAACATTAAGCATACCAACATTCGAATTATAGGCATCCCAGAAGAAGAAGAAAACAAGAAAGGATCTGAGAAAATATTTGAAGAGGTTATAGTGGAAAACTTCCCCAACATGGGAAAGGAAATAATTCACCAAGTCCAAGAAGCACAGAGAGTCCCATACAGAATAAACCCAAGGAGAAATACACCAAGACACATATTAATCAAACTAATGACAATTAAACACAAAGAAAAAATATTAAAAGCAGCAAGAGAAAAGCAACAAACAACATATAAGGGGAAACCCATCAGGATAACAGCTGACCTTTCTACAGAAACTCTGCAGGCCAGAAGGGAATGGCAGGATATACTGAAAGTCCTGAAAGAGAGAAACCTACAGCCAAGAATACTCTACCCAGCAAGAATCTCATTCAGATTTGAGGGAGAAATCAAAAGCTTTCCAGACAAGCAAAAGTTAAGAGAATTCAGCACCACCAAACCAGCCTTACAACAAGTGCTAAAGGAGCTTCTCTAAGTAGGAAACACAAGAAAAGGAAAACACCTACAAATACAAACCCAAAACAATTAAGAAAATGGGAATTGGAACACACATGTCAATAATCACTTTAAATGTAAATGGATTAAATGCTCCAACCAAAAGACACAGACTGGCTGAATGGATCCAAAAACAAGACCCTTCTATATGCTGCCTACAAGAAACCCACTTCAGACCAAGGGATACATATAGACTGAAAGGAAAGGGATGGAAAAAGATATTCCATGCAAATGGAAGTCAAAAGAAAGCTGGAGTAGCAATACTCATATCAGACAAATTAGACTTGAAAGTAAAGACTATTAAAAGAGACAAGGAAGGACACTACAGAATGATCAAGGGATCCATTCAAGAAGAACATATCACAATGGTAAATATCTATGCCCCCAATATAGGAGCACCTTAATACATAAGGCAAATGCTCACAGCCCTAAAAGGGGACATCGACAGTAACACAATAATAGTGGGAGACTTGAACACCCCACTTACATCCATGGACAGATCATCCAAACAGAAAATCAATAAAGACACACAAGCTTTAAATGACACATTAGACCATCTCGACTTCATTGATATTTATAGGACATTCCATCCAAAAACGACAGACTACACTTTCTTCTCAAGTGCACACAGAACATTTTCCAGGATAGATCACATCTTGGGTCACAAATCAAACCTCGGAAAATTCAAGAAAATTGAAATCATATCAAGCATCTTCTCAGATCACAACGCCATGAGACTAGATATCAATTACAGGAAAAAAACTGCAAAAAATACAAACGCATGGAGGCTAAACAATTCACTCTTAAACAACCAAGGAATCACTACAGAAATCAAAGAGGAAATCAAAAAATATCTAGAAACAAATGACAACGAAAACACAACAACCCAAAACCTATGGGACGCAGCAAAAGCAGTTCTAAGAGGGAAGTTTATAGCAATACAGTCCTACCTTAAGAAACAAGAAAAGTATCAAATAAACAACCTAACCTTACACCTAAAACAACTAGAGAGAGAAGAACAAAGAAACCCCAAAGTGAGCAGAAGGAAAGAAATCATAAAGATCAGAGCAGAAATAAATGAAAAAGAAAGGAAAGAAACCATAAGAAAAATAAGTAAAACTAAAAGCTGGTTTTTTGAGAAGATTAACAAAACTGATAAACCATTATCCAGACTCATCAAGAAAAAAAGGGAGAAGATGCAAATCAACAGAATTAGAAAGAAAAAGGTGAAGAAACAACGGACACCTCAGAAATACAAAACATCATGAGAGACTACTACAAGCAACTATATGCCAATCAATTGGATAACCTGGAAGAAATGGATACATTCTTAGAAAAATACAATCTTCCAAGACTGAACCAGGAAGAAATAGAAACCATGAACAGACCAATCACAAGTACGGAAATTGAGGCAGTGATTAAAAATCTTCCAACACACAAAAGCCCAGGACCAGATGGGTTCACGGGCGAATTCTGTCAAACATTTCGAGAAGAGCTAACACCTATCCTTCTCAAACTCTTCCAAAACATTGCAGAAGGCGGAACACTCCCAAACTCTACGAGGTTACCATCACCCTGATACCAAAACCAGGCAAAGATGTCACAAAAAAAGAAAACTACAGACCAATATCACTGATGAATATAAATGCAAAAATCCTCAACAAAATACTAGCTAACAGACTCCAACAGCACATTAAAAAAATCATACCCCATGATCAAGTGGGGTTTATCCCTGGGATGCAAGGATTCTTCAATATACGCAAATCAATCAACGTGATACATCATATCAACAAATTGAAGGATAAAAACCATATGATCATTTCAATAGATGCAGAAAAAGCTTTTGACAAAGTTCAACATCCATTTATGATAAAAGCTCTCCAGAAAATGGGCATAGAAGGAAATTACCTCAACATAATAAAAGCCATATATGAAAAACCAAAAGCCAACATCGTTCTCAATGGGGGAAAACTGGAACAATTCCCTCTAAGAACAGGAACAAGACAAGGGTGTCCACTCTCACCACTATTATTCAACATAGTTTTGGAAGTTTTAGCCCCAGCCATCAGAGAAGAAAAAGAAATCAAAGGAATCCAAATTGGAAAAGAAAAAGTAAAATTGTCACTCTTTGCAGATGACATGATATTATATATAGAAAACCCTAAAGACTCTACCAGAAAACTGCTAGCACTAATTGATGAGTTTAGTAAAGTAGCAGGATACCAAATTAATGCACAGAAATCTCTTGCATTCCTCTACACTAACAACGGAAGAGCAGAAAGAGAAATTAAGGAAACTCTCCCATTCACCATTGCAACCAAAAGAATCAAATACCTAGGAATAAACCTGCCTAAGGAGGCAAAAGATCTGTATGCAGAAAACTATAAGACACTGATGAAAGAAATCATAGATGACACAAACAGATGGAGGGACATACTATGTTCCTGGATTGGAAGAATCAACATTGTGAAAATGTCTGTACTACCCAAAGCAATTTACACATTCAATGCAATCCTGATCAAATTACCAATGGCATTTTTCACAGAACTAGAGCAAGAAAGCTTACGATTTGTATGGAAACGCAAAAGACCCCGAATAGCCAAAGCAATCTTGAGAAGGAAAAAGGGAGTTGGTGGAATCAGGCTTCCTGACTTCAAACTATACTACAAGGCCACAGTGATCAAGACAGTATGGTACTGGCACAAAAATAGAAAGGAAGATCAATGGAATAGAATAGAGAACTCAGAAGTAAGCCCAAACACATATGGGCACCTGATCTTTGACAAAGGAGGCACGAATATACAATGGAAAAAAGACAGCCTCTTCAATAAGTGGTGCTGGGAAAATTGGACAGCAACATGTAAAAGAATGAAATTAGAACACTTCCTAACACCATACACAAAAATAAACTCCAAATGGATTAAAGACCTACATGTAAGGCCAGACACTATAAAACTCCTAGAGGAAAACATAGGCAGAACACTCTATGACATCCATCAAAGCAAGATCCTTTTTGACCCACCTCCTAGAATCATGGAAATAAAATCAAGAATAAACAAATGGGACCTCATGAATCTTAAAAGCTTTTGCACAGTGGAAGAAACCATAAACAAGACTAAAAGGCAACCCTCAGAATGGGAAAAAATAATTGCCTATGAAACAACGGACAAAGGATTAATCTCCAAAATATACGAGCAGCTCATGAAGCTTCATACCAAAAAAGCAAATAACCCAATCCACAAATGAGCAGAAGACCTAAATAGACATTTCTCCAAAGAAGACATACAGGTGGCCAACAAACACATGAAAAGATGCTCAACATCACTAATCATCAGAGAAATGCAAGTCAAAGCTACAATGAGGTATCACCTCACACTGGTCAGAATGGCCATCATCACAAAATCTGGAAACCACAAATGTTGGAGAGGGTGTGGAGAAAAGGGAATTCTCCTGCACTGTTGGTGGGAATGTAAGTTGGTACAGCCCCTATGGAAAACAATTTGGAGGTTCCTTAAAAAACTACAAATAGAACTACCATATGATCCAGTCATCCCACTCCTGGGCATATACCCAAAGAAAACCATAATCCCAAAAGAAACTTGCACCATAATGTTTATTGCAGCACTATTTACAATAGCCAGGACATGGAAGCAACCTAAATTCCCATCAACAAATGAATGGATACAGAAGATGTGGCATATATATACAATGGAATATTACTCAGCTACAAAAAGGGATGAGATGGAGCTATATGTAATGAGGTGGATAGAACTACAATCTGTCATACAGAGTGAAGTAAGTCAGAAAGAGAAAGACAAATATTGTATGCTAACTCACATATACGGAATCTAAAAATGGTACTGATGAACTCAGTGACAAGAATAAGGATGCAGATACAGAGAATGGACTGGAGAACTCGAGGTATGGGAGGGGGCGGGGGTGAAGGGGAAACTGAGATGAAGCGAGAGAGTAGCACAGACATATATACTACCAACTGTAAAATAGGTAGTCAGTGGGAAGTTGTATAACAAAGGGAGTCCAACTAGAGGATGGAAGATGCCTTAGAGGACTGGGGCGGGGAGGGTGGGGGGGATGCGAGGAGGGGGGAGTCAAGGAAGGGAGGGAATACGGGGATATGTGTATAAAAACAGATGATTGAACCTGGTGTACCCCCCCCCCAAAAAAAAAGAAACAAAAGCATACCTGTAAATGTTTTAAAGAAAGATTAAATTATTTGAATTTTTAAAAATTAGTAATTTGCAGATAATATGTAAATAATGATAGAAAAAGTCATGGAAGTCTGAATAAGCCCAGAAACCAGAGTTCTGAGCATAAGCAGTTATATCCTTGGGAATCATAAGTCACCCAAAATGTGATGTTACCAGCTCTAGTGCAGAACCCCTTCTGGGAAACTGACCAACAGTTTTGGTGAGGTTCAGCAATTTTCAGCAATAGGCTATTTTGTCTTTTATTCCATGTCAACATTTCTAGTAGGAGCTTCTCCTCTGTCTGGCACAGAGTAAGCACCCAATAAATATGCACGGAATGAGTGAATTTTAAAAATGTTCTTTGTATTCCAACTTCCTTTTCCATGACTCTGTGATTAAGCATCTGGCATTAAATAGGCACAACTGTAAAAGCCTGTGGAGGGCATTATCTCTTCAGCATGATAAGAATAGCAAGATCAGGGACTTTGGAGTTGGGTTTAAAGCTACGGACTTGCAAAGAGCATGTTCCTTAATCTCTCTAAGACTCCATTTCATCTTATGTAGAATGGGAGAAATAATACAAAATTAATTTCCTATTTCAAAGGACTGTATGTAGTGAGAACTATATGAGAACAAATAAAAACAGTTAAGTACAGTGTATGATCCAGAAATTAAGTTCAATATGTTTTAGTTCTGTTTTCTTTCCCTTTTTGCTTCACTTCATTTGTAGTCACCTCTTCTCTATTATTACATCCATGAAAACAAGAAAGATGAAGTAATAATAATCACATCAAAGCCCACAGTAGAATTAGAAAACTCTGTGTGCATTTATGTGATTCACCCTGTGTGTTCCACTGGCCAGTTAATATCTGGTTATGTTGTACATGATTGTGTATACATGGCATTTTCTTAGATTTTTAAACCTTTAGGAATTAAAAGCGTGTCTTTATTTTGTGAGACTTTTGAAGCCTGCACACATGTGCTTTAAAGTGATTCATTAGAATTGGATAAAATGAGGTAAGTTATTTTAACAGTGTAAAATGTGATGACATCACTGAAATCCATGCAGGAGAAATGTTCTTGTTTTACAATTCAATCTATCTCTATCAATCTGTATCTTCTAAGAGCTGTTCATTGATCAAATTATTCTCATAATATGCATGGTAGAAGGTGAGGATGAGGATGGGGGCTGGGTGTTAATAGGGAGGAAATAAATGGTCTAAGTATTTACAAATGAGAATTCTCTAGATAAGTAAATATTACCAGTCAATGTAGATTAAAAAATAGATAAAATAAAAAAAATCATCAAAGCTAATGATTCTCATCTGCCCTCTCATTCTTGGTGTACATGGAGCAGAAGCACTTGGGTGGTTTGACAGGAGAGCTGGTCTTTGTAAACTGTACTCCACCCACAGTAGATTCCACTGCCTCCACTGCTTATGAGCCCTCGGCAGTCATGATTACAGGTGGGAATATGAAGGGAAAGAACAATGCTTGAAAATATCTAGGTCTGTTGTTTCACGGTTTATGAATACATACATGGTAAGTTTTCAATCAGACCATTTGGTCAGCATCACAACTTCAGATACAACATCATCCCTCTTCACTCTTGTTTCTTCTTCTTCTTCTTCTTCTTCTTCTTCTTCTTCTTCTTCTTCTTCTTCTTCTTCTTCTTCTTCTTCTCCTTCTCCTTCTCCTTCTCCTTCTCCTTCTCCTTCTCCTTCTCCTTCTCCTTCTCCTTCTCCTTCTCCTTCTCCTTCTCCTTCTCCTTCTCCTTCTCCTTCTCCTTCTCCTTCTCCTTCTCCTTCTCCTTCTCCTTCTCCTTCTCCTTCTCCTTCTTCTTCTTCTTCCTCTTCTTCCTCTTCCTCTTCCTCTTCCTCTTCCTCTTCCTCTTCTTCTTCTTCTTCTTCTTCTTCTTCTTCCTCTTTTTTGGAGTATAATTGTTTTACACTGTTGTGCCAATTTCTGCTGTATAACGAAGTGAATCAGCTGTATTTATACATATATCCCCATATCCCCTCCCTCCTGAGTCTCCCTCCCACTCTCCTTATCCCACCCCTCTACGTCATCAACAATCATCGAGTTGATCTCCCTGTGTTGTTTCTTCTTTTACTGACTTGATCATCAGTCTCATGCCTTGGGTTACTGTGTCTCTTCCCAACTGGGAATTGTCATGGTGCTAATTCCTGGGAATCTGAATTGGGGATGAAGGAAAGGAGAAGTAAGTATAGACAACTATCCGTTATGAACAAAAAGACTGTGTTTTCTCATAACATATTTGTCTCTAGCCCTATAATGGAATCTGTGAAACAGGCTGAATTGGACAGGGCTCCAAGTGGGATTCAAACCACTGAAGCTTGTTTGTGAAATTCTAGTCAATGTCGGCCCTTGAGGAAAAGCAGAAAGGTTGGAATAAAAATTTTATTGAATTCCTGAGTTGAGGAGTTCACGAGCTGATGTTCCCATCAGTCCACCAGTGGAGGCTGGTCTGTTTTCTCTGGGTTTTACTGGTTTGCTGCAAAATCAGAAGAATACAGATAACATTATAGTTTTCCTTAAGGCTAAAATATTTTAATTCAAATTGCTATCCCATATTCTGAAACTTAAAAATTTCCTGTGTTTGTTTTGGGAAAGAATTATTTTTCTTATGAAATAATGATAAAATGAATGGAAACCTTTAAAAATATTAACGTCATGGATTGGCAAAATATTATACTATCGATATTTCAATCCCATCCCCCATTTAAAAAATTATGATCTGTGAAAAAAAACTAGGAAAACTCTGTTCTGTCATCTATCCTAAGGATTTTTTAAAACATGGCTGAACAGCTCCCCCGTTTTTCCCCCAAATGATATCTTACATGGAAATTTACAGGCAAAGTGAAATTCTCTGAATAAAGTGGAGGTGGGGGGGTGGCATCCTCACCTTCCCCTCAGCTTCTGAGATAACCCTTCCATAGAATCCTTGGGTTCCCTAAAATGTAGTTTTATGTACTTTGCGTGAATGCATGTATTCAATTTATTTCTTTCAGCTTTATTGAGGTATAAATGATATATCAAATTGTAAGATATTTAAAGCATACATCCTGGTGATTTGATATACATATACACTGTGAAAGGATTCTCCCCTTCTCATTAATTAACACATCCGTCCCCTCCCATATTTATCCTTTTTTTTTTTTTTTGAGAAATAAGAACGTTTAAGTTCTGCTCTCAGCTAATTTCAATTACAATACAATGTTATCAACTATAGTTACCATGGTTTACATTATATTCTCAGACCTTATTCATCTTCTAGCTGAATGTCTGTACCCCTTAGTTTAAGAAGCAGTGGTTTAGATCACCAATGTTTCTCAACCTTGGTACTATTTGACATTTTAGGCTGGAAAATTCTTTGTTGGGGGAGCTGTCGTGTGCATCATAGGTTGTTTAGCGGCATCCCATATCTCTACCTACTAGTTGCTGATAGCGTCCACCTCCTCCAACTTTTTGGACAAAAGCCAAAAATGTTTCCAGACATTGCTAAATGTCCCCTGGGGGAGCACAATCATCTCTGGTTAAGAACCAGTGATTTAGACAACAGATGGACCCACCCAGTGGAGCTGCGAAGAGATGAACTAAGAAGTATAAAGTGATGGTTTTTATTCGTTTGTTTTTTGTTCTTTTAAATTTGAAATCCCACCACCTTTCCTATGTTCTAACTATGCTTTGGCCTCCATGCATCAGGAAAATGGAGATCATAGCTGACATGCAAAAAGAAACAAAATGAGATAATGCTGAGCTTCTGATCTCCCGAGGAATAGAGCTTAGATTAGGCAATAACTTTGGAAGAATACTTGGCTATCCTGTTTTACCTGGCACAGGGAATGAATACAAAAACCTCTGGACTGGACTAGACAGGCTAGAAGTTTTGGAAAGGAAGTATGAGTATTAGGTGAAGTGTGAAAATTCTGTGTGTATGGTGAGGGGGGAGGATAGACTTTTTTAAAATGTGAAGATCTGAGATAAAAGGCACTGTGTCCCTCCCTGTGGGTGAAGCCAAAAAAAGCAGAGAACTGCCCTGTGCCACCATGGGCTAGATGCCAGAGAGTAGAAATGGCAGTGTGGTCTGTCTAGGCGTGAGAAGACCAAAGAAAAACTGTTAAGTTTCCTGAAGCCACAGAGAGGGTGGGAGAATATGCAGAGGTTCTTGTGCCTCATTCACTCTCTCTTGCCAAGTGTAAAGGAAGATCAGTTAAGAAAGATATCCATGGGTACACAGGGGTTTTATCCACATTGGAGGATGTGGAAAACAACCCTCTAGCGACTGGATAAGCCCCCAGTTATGTCTCAACTAGTAGGGGGGCAGAGATGGGGATTTTGTCTGAGGACCAGACAGGATACAATGCATCTGAGATGATTCCATCACAGGAGAGATATTGATCAAGATTGAGAAGTAGGTCCACCCACCTCTCTGCACCAATGCTTCAGTGCCTTAGTGTCAATACCAGAGAGGAGGAGAGGGGTGATGGGTCAGTCTTGAATTTTACTGAGTTTAAACCTGAAATATCTAAGGAAAATCATGATCATGAAAACAACCGAATTTACCACAATGTGATTAGGTTACATTTTCTGCACTTTGCTGAATAGAGCTGGAGGTAGAAATCTCTTTCTCTTCATCCCCACTTCTCATATCGCCCATAATATTGCCAGTAGAATGATCCCGTAAGTAAAACACCTTCATTCAAGTGAACAGATTCAGTACTGAAAAAATATGTCCTTACAAAAATGGCTAAAAGTACCAATACAATCATTTAGCAATTGGGATAGCACCAAGTGAAAGAGAAATAAAAACCACTCTGAGATATAGAGGTACTGAGGTCTGTAACCTACTTTGAAATGCTTCAAAACATAAGATGGATAAATGGATAAGTTGGTGGATATATGAATATAGTAAAATATTATTTATAGATTCTAAGTGGTGTGTATACAGATATTCACTGCAGAGTTCATTCAATTTTTCTGCATGTTTGAAAATAGTCATTATAATATGTCAACAAAGCAATAAGGATTAAGTCACTGTATGTGCAACTAGTATTTGGATTAGATTTATTATACAGTGGTAGAAAAGTTAGAGGTGGTTTTAACTCTTTAAATACATCTGTGTTTATGTGGAGCTATATGTATGTGTACATACAGCTGCTGCCCTGAACTCTTTAGGGTTCTTATTAGGATTAGCTGGCATTATACCCCACTTGCTCCTGCTTCTCATATTTCACAACTCCTCCTGGAATTTTCTAATAATTGTACAGTGTAGTGTGTTGTGGTTCATCATCTTGACACTTCTTTTGGGGGGGGGGTGTAAATAAAAATACTTCTCACTACTACTGAGGCCTTTGAAACATAAATTAGAATTCCTTGTCCTAATTTGCCATTGACAAGTCTTAGAGGCACAGGTAAAACAAAATTCTTGAACCAGCAAACTTGCTTCCACAAGTACAAAAGAATTTCAATAGTAGCCTCAGGAAAAAATGGATGAAACTGTCAGTCACATAAAAGAATTTAAGAAGGGAAAAGAACTGATGCTTCATCAAATGGGGGAATTCAAATGTTTCGGCATGTCACTGACCCCGGTACCAAATCTTACATTCTTTCAGTCCCTAAAGATAAAGAAGATGGTTAGATGCCTCCATTAAGATCTATGGCAAAATGCTCACATTGTTCACATAATTACATGGAAGTTACCCTACTTAAAAATACCAAGTCTTAAGAACTTCTGGTGTCTAACAATTTAGAATATTTGTGACGTTTCGTTTAAAACTGAGATATTAACATGTAATAAAATGCATTTATCTTAATATTGTTTGATGAATTTTGACATTCTAGCAGCTATTCAAAAATACTTATGATATTCTTAAATTAAGTCAAAACTTTAAAATATTTTTAAGTATCTCACTGCTGATTAGCAGTGGTATAAATCAATGGTGGGTACTTCTCTAAGTAACAATTTTGAATAGTTCATGATCATCGTGAAGTAGTGTATGAAAATAAACTTTCTTGAAATTCAGTGTGATACATTTCCTGGGGAGGAAGAAATCTACTAGTTGACTATAAATGTTTGGTTTTTATAGGCTTTAAAAATCTTAATGACCAAACCTGGGAGTCTTGACTGATGTAATTTTTTTCACAGAAATTAAACTTTATTATGGCTGGGGAAAAATGAATTCCCCCCCAAAAATAGGAAATTTGTGTTTGATTGTTTTCACAGCCACCATGTCCAAGGGTACTGTGTTCCCCAGAAATAAGCTGACTGCTGTCACAGCCACCAGTAGTCATTGGCAATGGAACCCCATCCTCCCAGCACTAGGGATCCACCTTTAGGTCTGTTGTAGGGCCAGACACATGGCTAGATTGCCTGGGTGTGCAGTGCTGGAATCCTATACCCTGGCCCAAAGGCTCTTCACTCCAATAGGAATATTAAAAATGCATCTACTCTGTGGCAGGTATTGGGTAGGCACACTACAGCCCTTATATCCTTGTATCCTCCTTATTATACTATTCCCATTTTCTGGGTGAGGCATCTGAGGCTCAGAAAAGTTAAAAAAATTCCCAAGGTCATCCAGATGCTAAGTGCTAAAGCTCTTAAGTAGTGTTTGTTGAATCCCATTGTCCAGAAAATCAAAATAAAATTAACCTGATTCAGTAAAAAAAAAAAAAAAGCTATATTAAAACACAGTTTCCTTTTAAGTATTCAAAACACATAGTTAATAAACATTTAACACCATAAAAATTAGTTACTAACAATCCTAATGGTTTCTAAACTGTGTTCCTGCTTAGAGAAGAGAAGAAGGGGATAGCCCATAAATTCAATCAAAGCTATTCTACTTTTATCTGTTTAGTTTGCTTATACTACGGCTGTTATAACAAAATACTGTAAACTAGATGGCTTCATAACAACAAACATTAATTTCTCATAGTTCTGGAGGCTGGAAAGTCCAACACCATGGTGCTAGCAGATTTGGTGCCTGGTGAAGGCTGCTTCTGCTGTAACCTCATTTGATGGAAGGAGCAAGCTAGCTCTCTGGAGTCTCTTTAATAAGGGCACTAATCCCATTCATGAGAGCTCCACCCTCATGACCTAAGCACCTCTCAAAAGCCTTACTCTAATATCATCATTTGGGCATTAGGTTTCAACATATCAATTTTGGAGAAACAGAAATATTCAGTCCTTAGCACTCATTTCATTTGAACATGAGTTTCCATGGGAAAGAAGTCTGAAGACCACTGATCTGGTCTAACTCTCCCATCATACAGGCAAGGAAACTGGACCTATGGAGTGGCTTGTATAAGGTTATATAATACAAAGTAAGTGAGAAAGCCTATGCTTTCAATTATGTTCATTTCAACAAGCATATATAGGCCCTGAGCTAAATGAATAAGTTAATATACAAAATTGTGGTCCTCTAGCAGCTTACAATCTGTGGGAGAACTCAAGTTTCCTGACAACAAGATCACTAATGTTTACCCTATCATTTTGCTGCTTGTTTAATCATGCCAGTTCATACACACTGTCTCTAATCAGCCAGTCCTTAAAGGAGAGGACCATACTACACTAATGTCACACTAGAATGAATAGCTTTGCTTGAAACTCACTTATTAGATTTGCTTCCCTGCTCCTAAGAGGGTAGCTGCAGAGAATTGTGTACTCTAGGGAGGGAGATTAAAGAGAGGAAGAAGGGGATTGTCTGAAAGATAAAGAAATAATTGCTGAGGTGTCCTGGGTGTGTGGTAGGCGTGAGAATGCAGCAGACAAACTTTGACTGTATTGTGTCTTACCCCAACCACCTTCTGGGCTTTAGAGTCTTGTGCATGATATTGCAGGGTCTTAGAAAGTCAAATAGCCCAAGTAAAAGCATAACCATTGACTTTGGCACATAATAATCCTTAACAATGTACTAATAATTATAATAATCCTTAACATCAATTTTCTCATCTCTAAAATAGGGATTATGATAATACCTACCTCCTAGGATTTAATTGAGATAATGCATACAAAGGACTTGGGACAGTGCTCAGTAAAATGCCTTATAGCAGTCCTGACTATGGAATGGTACCCAGACTAGCTGAAGGGAGCTGGCTATATTTTGAGGATGAGTCACAGTGGCCTTGCCTGGTCATTTGGCCAGGATTGGTATCCTGTGCTTATCATAAAGTCAGAGTTCTGGGAAGGTACCTGGAGAGATTTTTCTCTGCAAGGCATCTCGAATTATTCTGATTTTCACTTGCTTTCAGAAGAGGCTAATTCCTGGAGAGATAACCCAGATGCAGATTATAAACTTGCATGATGGACCTGCTCATGTGGGGAAAACTCATGGCTTTCTGGCAGTGAACTTGGTCACACCAACCAAGAAGAGAAAGGCCCTTGAGCAGGATTGGAGCACAATTGCTTCCCTCGATGTTATCACTCCATGAACCAATGCTAGCCCTCTGCACAGGTGGAGGTTCATGTTTGAGGGCAATTGAACACTACCCATTTCCCTAATGCATCATAATTAAACACCTGTGCTAAATAACTTCTCACTGATCCACTGTGGAAATTTGCTGGGTGCTCAACAGCCCTTGACATTTTCTATCTCTTACTTGGGAGGGTGGTCTCAAGGTTATGCTTTGGTTCTCTTAAAAAAAAAAAGAAAAAAAAAAAAGGAGAGGGCAGCCTCCTTCCACTCTATGGAAAACTCCTATTGAGGTGTGGATTTCAGGGCCTTTCAAAGACACTTAGGTAAGAAAACATTTTGTGAATTTGGGAGCCATTTATGCTTCCTCAAAAGCAACAGTAATTAAAATACATTGTCCAACAGTAAGATGACACAAGAGCTCTGTATTTTTTTAAAGACATCACTGATTCAGTGAAGAGAATGTCTGGAAATGCAGTGCCTTTCTAATGAAGTTGCCTGTGCTAAAATGAGGAATTTATAGAAACCAGGTGAACCAGCGTTGTCCTGTCATAAGGCTCAGCAAAAAAAAAATGACCCTTTCAGGTTATCTTGTTCATAGTTGCAATACACATTCATACGCCATTACTCAATTTTTCTTTCATCTTGAACAGCAGATAGCAAACAGGTTTGGCCCTGGGCTAAAAGGGTGGCTTGGGTGAAGTCTATCTTCAACTTGTAATACTTCCCTTTCTTGGTGTTACCTCATATTTTGGGTGTTGTGTCTCTGCCCTTTGAGTTGTTCTCTCTGTCAAAACAAGGGACAGTAAGACCTAATGGATACTGTTTTTTTTTTCTTTTTCTTGAGTATCTATCTATCTACCTATCTTCATCATCATTGTCTGTCTCACCTGTATTGTTCATGTAAACTGAACAAAGTACACTTTTAACCCCCATGTTATACATGAGGGAATCAATACTGAGAAAGGTTAAGGCATGTTTATCATGTCCTAGAGCATTTAAGTGTTACAGTTGGGAACTGAATCTACAGTCTGTGGAACACTAAAGCCTATGAACCTTCCACTCACCAGGGGGATCTGAATCCATGATTTATACTTGATATTTCAATAATTAATCTTTCAACAATGTATTTTCTCAACTAGGAATTTTAATTTTAAGCTTTTAATTTCTAATACTGGCTATTAAGGGAAGTCTTTTAGATAGGGAGAAACTGGGAAATCCCTTCAGATATATGATGTATAAAGGCAATTCTCCAGATTTTTCTTGATTTTGTCACTTTAAGTGATTGATTAGGGGAAAGATCTATACCTTCAATTCTTCCCCTCTTTGCTTTTCTTCTTTATCTTCCCAGAAAAATCTACAGCCCTGCGCTGACTCCTGGTCTGTAGAATGAGGAAGAATCCCTGAGGAAAATATCATCACTGTGAGTTTGGTGACCCAGTGTTACAATTTTACATTTCCAGAATCAAGTGAGTCCTCGTTTCTTCTCAGTGATTCTTTGCTATGTCCCAGTTCTTCCACTCATAGCAATAGCTATTCTGCATTTTTATCATGTTCCACAGGATTTAACTGTCTCCCAGATGATGACCTCACTGACCATTCATAGAAAAAAAATATCAAAGTTCTCAGGTGAGAATTTCATATGCTCTTTGGGAATCCAGTGGATATTAAAACCACATCTATTGATTTTTCTCTTTCTATCTTTTTAGGAAATGATGTGTCTGTGCTCTTACTCAAAAACAATCATTTCACCTCTCTTCTGGATCCTCTTGTCACTACCTTGCTTCGTTATTTATTCCTTTTCTCTTCTGCAGCTTTTATATTTTCATCTCAACTGATTCCTTCCTTTTTCTTATCTTATAAATGTGCTCTAATTTCTCCTGTCTTAAAAAGAAATAAATTTGAAAAATAACCATATTTCTCTTGATTTTATATCTCTCTATATTGTTCTGTCTCTACATCTTTCTTTCAGGCTTGTTGGTGTGTGAATGACTGACTTAACCACCCAGCCCCATCAATGATCAGACAATGTTCAGCCCTGATTTAAAAGGGCATGTCTGTGTAATTGTGTATATATATATTTTTTTTCTTTTTTTTTCCCATGACATTTTTCTTCTTTCCTCTTGATTCTTGGAGTTTTTACAGTCAGTCCCATAGACTTCTCTTCCTCCACTCAAACCTTAAATATGAGGTGGGTTCTTTCCTCAGTTGACTTCTCCCACTTTACACTCTATTTTCAGGTGACTTTATCTAAGCCAGTGACTTCTACTACCTACACTCTGATGATGTGTAATTCCATATCTCTATCTCAAATCTTTATCTTGAGTTCTAGAACAACATAGCCAATTGCCTGTTGATGTTATCACTTGGATGTACCATGGGATCCTCAAACTCTTCATGCATTCATTCATCATCTCCCCTTACACAACTCATCCTGCATCTTATTCCTGATCCTGATTAAGGACATCATCATTCATCCAGATTCCCGAACCAATAATTGAGGAGTCTTTCTGTACACTCCCACCTCCCCACTTCCTTTCCACATGCAATTTGTATCAGTTCTTACCCCTAAATATTTCTTAAATTTCTCTTTTTCGTCTTATTACCAAGGCTCCAGTTCAGACCTTCATCATTGTTGCCTGAACCACTTCAACAGTCTCCTGACTGTTGTGATTATTACTATTGGAGATAGAGAAATCAGTTAAAATATTTTGCAGTAGTTTACTCCCACAATAAAGGCTTATTCAACTATGGTAATGGCTTTGGGGATAGAGGCTGAGGAAAGCCTTGGCATGGTAACCAGTTTGAAGAAAACAGAGAAGGTATAAAACAGTGAAAAACTAGAAAGTTTACATTACCCCCCCCAAATGAAATAGGTATAAATCTAGAAAAAAATATATAAGATTTATATGAGGAAACCTACAAAACTCTGATGAAAGGTATCAAAAAAGAACAAAATAAATGGAGAGATATTACACATTTATGGATAGGAAAATCCAATATTATCAAGATAGCAGTTCTTCCTAACTTGATCTATAGAGACAGTGCAGTCCCAATCAAAATCCCAGGAAGTTATTTTGTGGATATTGAGAAATTGACCTAAAGTTTATACAGAGAGGCGAAAGCTAAGAATAGCTAACACAATATTGAAGGAGAACTACAAATTTGATGGATTGGCACAACCTGACTACTTGACTTACTATATACAGCTGCAGTAATCAAGACAGTATGGTATTGATGAAAGAATGAACAAATAGATCAATGGAACAGAATAGAGTGCCCAAAAATAGACTCATATAAATGTAGTCCCCTGATCTCTGACAAAAAAAGCAAAGGCAATGCAATGGAGCAAGGATAGTCATTTCAATAAATAGTGCTAGAACAACTGGACATCCACAAGCAGACAATGGATCTAAACACAGACCTTACACCCTTCTAAAAATGAATGCAAAAGGGATACAGACCTAAATGTAAAATGCAGAACCATAAAAGTCCTAGAAGATAATATAGGAGAAAATCTAAATGACCTTGAGTTTGGTGATGACTTTTTAGATAAGAGGCACAATCCATGAAAGAAAATAATTGATAAGCTCAAGTTCATTAAAATTCAAAATTTATGTTCCATGAGAGACAGTGTCAAGAGAAGTAGAAGGTAAGCTACAGACTGGGAGAAAATATAAACAAAAGGCACATTTGACAAAGGACTGTTATCCAAAATAGAATAACTCTTAAAACTTAGTAAGAAAGCAAACAACCCAATTAACAATGGGCTAAAGAACTTGATAGACACCTCACCAAAGAAGATGTACAAATGGGAAATAAACATATGAGAACCATATGCGATCGGGGAAATACAAATTAAAACAACGATACACCACTGAATACTTGTTAGAATGGCCAAAATGTGGAACACTGACAATACCACTTTAGAAGATAGTTTGGCCATTTCTTACAAAACTGAATGTATTCTTTTATTCCGTGACATTTTTCTTTGTGGTGAATGGATTGATAAACTATGGTACATTCAGGCATTGGAATATTATTCAGTGCTAAAAAGAAATGAGCTATAAAGCCATGAAAAGGCAGAGAAAATGCATATTACTAAGCTAAATAAGTCAATCTGAAAGGGTTCATCATCATACTGTATGATTGCAATTATATGACATTCTAGAAACAGCAAAACTCTGGATAAGATAAAAAGATCAGTCGTTATTAGGCTGGCAGGGAAGGGTGGGGAAAGAGATAAATAGGTGAAACAGACAATTTTTAGGATTGTGAATATACTCTGTATGATATTACAATGATGAGAAAGTGGGCATGAAGCTTTGCAATGGGTGGAGATTTTTGTGGATGTTGGGGTGAGGCAAATATATTTTGCATACGAGAAGGATATGAATCTTTAGAGGTCAGTAGACGTAATAATGCCTCTCTGAAATAAATAGATCCTAATCCCTGGAAAATTGCATTATGTGGCTAAAGGGACTTAAAGATTTTGAGGTGGAGAGATTACTCTTGATTATTATGGTGGACCCTAAATGTAATCAAGAGTGTCTCTATAAACGGGAGCCTGAGGGAGATCTGACCAAAAGGATAACCTTGTGTGATCACTGGAAAAAAAGCTTCAAGTGATGTGTTTTGAAGATGAAGGAAAGGAGCCATGAACCAAGGAATATAAACAGCTACTAGGAGTTGAAGAAGACAGGGAAATAGATTCCCCCTCAGAGCCTCCAGGAAGAAACTCGTTCTGCTGCCATCTTGACTTTGGCCCAGTGAAACTGATTTTGGACTTTTGATCTCAAGAACTTTAAGAGAATATATTTGTTGTTTTAAGCCACAAGGTTGTGGTAATTTGTTATAGCAGCAATAGGAAAATAATACAGGCTTGATTCAGTTGAGATTTTGGCAGAGACATAGGCAGAAGGGAGAAAGGCAAGATAGTAGGGAAGAGCTGGGACAGAGTAGCTGAAGTGATAGTCCAAGTATTCAGCTTATTAGGGCAGAAGTGGAGAAGTACAGGGAATGATAGGGAGAAAGTAGAAGACTCAAGGGATTGAAAAGTCCAGGCAGGATCAGGAGATTTCTACTTCATTTGAAGTAGCTGGGTGAATTAGTTATAAATTATACAAATTAACCTGAGGTCAAAAACATTCCAATACTACTGCAGCTAATAATAATATAAATATCATTAACAATAGGTCTGCAAATTTATATAAAATTCTTTTTTAGCTAGTGGGACCAATAAATATTGGGTTGAAAGATAAATAAGTGTAAACATAGGAGATTATACTTTCCTGGATATTGTGGATTTTTCTAATAGGCATAACAGTGTCAGAAATTCTCTCTTTCATCTTCGAATATAGGTTGATAGAGTTGTTAACAAAGTAGTAAAAGTACATGCTTCATGTACACACTAATATATATATATTTTTTCACACTACTATATTTAAAATATATAACCAACAAGGACCTACTGTAGAGCACAGGGAACTCTGCTCAATACTCTGTAATAACCTAAATGGGAAAAAATTGAAAAAGAATAGATTGTTAATCAACTATGCTCCAGCATAAAATAAAAATTAAAAAAAATGCATGCTTCAGTAAAAATTCAGGAAAATAGTAGCTCAATCTGCATTAAGATAGAAATGAAAAAAAAATCAGCTAACAAATCTGAAAATTTGCTCTTTGATTAAAAACAAATAAAATAATAAAACTTTGTGATATATCTGTCTGAGTTCAAAGAACTGTCACAAGAAATCCACACTCACAAATGCACGTACACACAGGCAATTATGTGACTGGTAGAAGAGGTATAGCAAGTTTGGGAACTTGAACATATCAAAGCCCATTGCAAATTATAATAGCAAATACGAGACATTTTATTCTTTGGATATCCATAAACAGTAACCAAATAAATATTATTTGGAAACTATTCAAAAAGATTTACTCCTTCTAGATATTTTCTAGTCAAAGTCTTTCTATACTAAGACATACACCTAAGTGGCCATAAGGCCATACTGTTACAGTGTTTACATCAGATTCAAGAGAGTAATATGGGTGCATTGTATTTATGTGGCGCTTGGCTTGGTACCTCTGTTACCTACGAAAGCCTGCCTTATTTTATCAATATCGGGTGACTTGGTTTATAGAGAAAGTGGCTGTTACTTTTTCTGCATCTCTTCTCTCCTCTGGGTTGTTATGTCTTTCTATTGCTACGAACTTCATGTAGTTCAATGATAAACCCAACCAAAGGAAAACTTAAACAGCTTCATTGTCAGTTGAACTGTATGCCTTTGTTCTGTAAACAATAAAACTATATGTCACTGGCTAAATGTAAATAGATGAGGTTTAGTATTATCTTTCTAGAGATAAACTACAATAGTTGATTTTTCCACATTGACTCATTTAATGGATTTTTTTTCCATGTGATTTTTTTATATGTGAATGAAACGTAAAGTATGGCATTAAATAGCATAAGGGTCTAAATAACACTGACATGGTAAGATTGGAAAATTATTTTCTAAGTTCTGATCTTCGTGATGCATTTAGAAGTCAGTACAACAAAATTGTCTTTGGCAGTAACACATTTCAATCATTCCAACAATCATAGGAATAATATACTGACTAATTGCATCAAAAGTATATTACATGTTAGGGCATGGATCAGCAAATTCCAGGTGATGGACCATACCTGGTCAGTTACCTGTCTTTATAAATAAAGTTTTATTGGAACATAGCCACACATTCATTTACATATTGTCTGTGGCTTCTTTAGCTCTGCAGGGGCAGAGTTCAGTAGTTGTACCAGAAACCTAATGGTCTGCAAAGCCTAAAGTCCTTACTATCAGGCCTTTCAAGAAAAAGCCCTCCAACCTCTGCATTAGACAGTCAAATATACATATAATACTTCTACAGAGACTTATTTTGCCATTTATCTTGAATATCTTGAGATAATTTTGATTTCAGATTTTCTTTCTTCGTCATAAATGAATTAAAGGTCCTAGGAATTCTAACTTCAGTACCCAAACTTCATTTGTGCCTTTTTGACAAAAATGGTTTTGTTTTTCTTCCAAAAATGTGGTGCCTATTTCTATATTGTACTCCTATCATTTTAGAAAGTAAATGAATATTGAATTGCCTCTTACATTCATGTCGTAATGAGATTTTATCTAATATGTGGTTTCAAATCCAAATTCAAATCCTTTGAGTTAAATCCATAAATAACAGAGCCCATTATGTGGAGTTGTATTAATAGTGGTAACGTCTTTAATGCTGGTTTCATAAACTGTCTGACTTTGGACTCCTCGTGTATTGATAAAGGTGGTGTAAGCTAACTTGCCTTATCTGTAAAATTAGACCAGTAACTTTCTTTTTAAAGTCCAACCTTATTTTCATTTATGTATTTATTTATTTGGCCACACTGTGCAGCATGCGGGACCTTAGCTCCCCGACCAGGGATCAAATCCCAGCCCACAGCATTGAAAGCCCACGTCTTAAACCACTGGACCACCAGGGAATTCCCTGGACCAATAATTCTTATCTTCAGGGACATGAAGCTTGTTGGGCTTCAGAGTCTATGCTCTTGACTGCTTACTCCATGCTCCATGTTTAGTTGGAGGTGATGCTTCTTAATTGCCTAAAATATTGTTAAGGGTCTATTTGTTCCCTCCAAGAGTCACAAATTTTATAAAATGAGAGCCCTCATCATCTGCTTTTGTATGTTGGTCTGTGGATCTCCATTAACCTGTGGCAGGAAGCACAGGCCACTCTATATGGGCCCATTTGTCTTCACGCAATATCTTTTGGTATGTTGTGTGGATGAATGAGGTATGCAGTCCTTGGAAAGAGGAAGCAAAAGAAAGAGGTTTTGTCCTCCTAAAAGGAAGCCACCATATAGTAAATACAATGCTTTTTGCACGCCTGGGAAAGGTGCATTTTCTTCTGGAGACGTGAGGAGGCAGTCATACTGACCATGAATTAAACAGACAAGATTTGTACAAATACTCAATGAACTCTCTCTTTCCCAGGCCATAATAGTATTTGTAAGTGATCTCCTACAGGTGGTGGTTTAAATTTATTCGGACTCTTGTGTGCAAATGAGTTTGTGTTGAAATCTCCTTTTTCCCTAGAACAGAGCTAATGGAAATCTGATTCTGAGAAATAAAAATATACGTTAAATGCATTCAAATTCTCAACCGTTTCCATTTCATTGGTTTGGGAGGAAGTTTTGTGACACTGCCCATAGGCAGAAGACAAATAAATTCAGAAAGGATGGGAAGCTGCTTGCATAGAAGAGTTTTTAAGAGTTAAAATTCCTAGTTTTTATTTACTAAGAAAAAGGTTTAGCTAGGATTAAAATTACAAAGCTTCCTATTTTAGTGAATACTGAAAATGAAAGACCCAAGCAGGACTTTGTGACCCCCCAGGAATGTTGGGGGATTCTGAGGTGCTAGTGAGGGATGCATTTTAGAAGTTTAGCTTATCTTTCTGTATTTTTATTGATGAGGCTTTTAAATTATTGAGCCTGTGCCTCTACCCATGCCTCCCTCTAGCCAACTGTCAACAGCATCAAACCAGGTTAATACAACTTCTATTCTTTTCTGTGAATGGCCCAAAGGACCTGCATTAGGAATTCTATGACTCTCTCATTAGGTTCATTTTGTGTTGTATTTGAAATATCTATTCTATTAAACCAGTTGGTGGGTAATACTACTCCATGCATATAAAATGTGCTTTGTGACCTTGCTAGAATCGCTCCAGGTGAGTGAGGCTTTTGTAAGCTGCCTAATTGTTCAGTGTGACTGTCCTCCTGGTTCAGGGTACACTTTTCTGCCATCCACAAAAGGCAGGTACTCACCTTCAGCTCTGCCTTACCTGCTGTCAACTCTCACCTCTGATCCCTTAAGATGACAGATAAAGTGCCATCCAACCCGTAAATTCCTGGTCCATTCCTGACCAGGCAAATTACTTAACCTCATCTGTAAAATGGACATTATAATAATAGTATTGACTTCATAGAGTTTTATAATGAATAGATATTTTTAAAGGGCTGAGAAGAGTATTTGGCACATAGTGCCATGTTGTTTACCTCCAAAGAGTTAGTCCTAGATAATAAACTCTAGGTGTCCTTTGAAATGTGCAGAGCAGCATTTGTATGGAAATAAGCAATGACATTAATGTTATTATTATTAAGCTAAATATAAAATTAGCTTATATTTATAACTTCAGTATGGTCTTATTCTTTTTTCTTTCTGTTTATTTTTTTCCCTTTTGTCCTTCGATTTTACTTAGAACCCTTTCCCAACTGGTCTTCCAGGATCTGTGTCTGGTGTATTTCTCTTCTATGATCTCCTTGTTCAAGTCACTCATGTGCCCATTGTCACCTCATTCTCCAGTTACACCTCAGTATTGGTTATAGTCTTCTTGGGAATACAAAGCAATGGTATTGTTGTTCTTATTGACTTTCCAGAATAGTATGTCAATAAGCTTACTATGAGTGTGTGTGTGATGAGTTAACTAAAACCAGGGCATAACTCCAAGCAGTAAGGTATTGTGGGATTTTTTATTTGTTTTTATGCAATTCCTTTTATGTTTACATATTTTCTTAAATGAGGACATAGCCAATCAAGCTGGCTGTTACATGAAAATTCTGAATATCTAACTCAGTCTCTCTTCTTACTTTTTATACCCACACTCCCCAGATATACATACAGATGTACATCTTCAGCTTCTTCTTGGCACTGGCCAGGTGTCTAACACCTTGAACAACCAAAAATTATATCTCAAGCTCCATGTTCATCTATCAGAGAAGTATACTTGGGGCTGCATCTTGTGTTCCCAGAAGGATTAGAAAGCCAGAGTCTGCTAAATTCAGCAAATGCCTCAAGACAACAGTGGCTTCATTTAATTATTTGAGTAAGAGCTTTTACTTAGATTTTGACCTGCTAATTCTCTATAAATTCTCCATCTTTTGTTCTAATATGACTAAAATACATTTTTCCTTTTTATCATAATATTTAGTCATTTCTTTGGGGGAAGGGGCCAAGGGATGGTCTTAATAACTTAACTCAAAATATTCTAGAAAATTCTATCTTTTGAATGATATTTTATATTCATATTTTATATCTGTTTTATTAACAAGCTTACATTTACTTTTAAACAGACTCAAAAAATTTTTTTCTCCAATTTTTAAAGTAAATTTTTAGCTGGCCTTTCTTATTTTAAAATCCTAAGGCTTAAACCTGTACATCTATGCTGCTTTCCTACCATAACTAGTCTTGGTACCAGCAAATAAGAAAAGCATCAAAGTGAGGGGTTGTAGCAGGTTCTTTCAGGATTTGCCTTATCTCACAATCATGGATGGAAATTTGGTATCAAAGCAAATAAAACAAACTTAATGGAAAAGTGTTGGAGAACCTGGCCAAATAATCTGTTAGTGACAGTTTAGTGTTTATTACAGTTTATTACTGTTTACTGTCAGCCATGAGGTAACAGATTAGAGAGATGCAAGGGTCCTTGGACAGAGGGTGTGTGATAACTTCTTCCTAAACCCATTTCCCTATCCCTTGTCTGGGCAGTGTTCTCCCAGTGGGTATTCATGGATTCTGTTTAAAAAATCCATCATATCTTTCTGTGGGTTTTACCGCTGCAAGATGACATTTAGAAATTGATCAACCAAATCATAATGGAAAGATTTGGAGGCACCATTGGGAGTGTAAGGATCTCCCTCCCCTGTAGTTCTAGTAGTGAGAACACAGGCTCTCAGGTCAGAATGCCTGGGTTCATCTTGGGAGAGTGACCCAACCGCTTGCTCAGTGACCTGGTTTCCTCATTTGTAAAATCGGAATAATGAGTATCTATCTCAGAGTTCTGAATATTGAATGAGTTTATACATGGAATGTGTTTTGAACTAATCCTGACACTTAGTGAGTGTTTCATGAATGCTAAAAGGAGTGGAGCTTTTCAATGCACAGTGGAGGCTGAGTGAAAACACAAATACTTCTGGGAGAGGTAGCACATTGATTTTATTCTCATGAGCAGACCAGTTTTAGGGAGTGAGGTGCAACAGGGATGGAGGGCATTGGGTGCCTAAGGGGTGGGAATAAGGAAGGAGTTTAGGACAAATGTACAGAGGTGGTGTTTTTAGCCTATTCACATTTAGCCCAGGGCTATTGCTTTTTTTTTTTTTTTCCTCTACTGCTCTGTTCCTTCAGTTACATAGGTCTAATTTTCTTTCCTAGTAGCCAATGAGTATCCAGACTGATTTTTCTTTTAACCAAGGAATATATTAAGTAAGGTTGAACATGAATTGTTATTGTGCCACAAGGGGAACAAAAACTGATTCAATTTGATTCTCAAGTGTATTCCTACCTTGAATAATAATGACATTATCATTTAATTATTTAGACATTAGCTTCATTCGCATGTGTAGTTTGGGACCATTTAGAAAAAAAAATCTAGAAAGAACAATATTCTGTTTTTATTGTAGAACCCCACTGTTAAACATCTCGCAGGCTAATGTTTAATCGCATTCTTAGGCTTGCACAGTTCTTGATAATAATTAACCTGAAATAACTACTTCCATACATGAGTTGGGGATACATTTGCTCTTGTTGTTTCAATTTCCTTTCTCAGGAAGTTAAATGGTTAAAACTTGCAGATCTAAATTGCCCATGAATAGCCATAAGAGGAAAAAGCCCATGAAATATGGAGATTGGGAGGTTTGTGTGTATTTGCTAATACAAACCCAAGCATTTATTAAACATTTAAAGACTATATTTAAATGACTGTTTTTTCAATGTCATGTGACTAGAACATTAGCAAGTTTGAAAGCCTTAGACTCCACTATGGGGAGTTTTTCTCTTGTTTCTGGTGACTAAAGTCAAGAAAATCTAATTATCAAGCCACTAGTTAAAGGTAACTTCAGTGAGCCAAGTTGTAGGTCTACAACACAAAGGTTTATATATATATATATATATATCTTATTTTCTCTATATTTCTTCTCCTTCATTTCCTCTACAATACTTTAGACACACAGCCTATTCATTTAACCAGGACATGATATACTAGTTTTCCAATTAACTGTCACAAAAATCAAAAATAACATGTTTTGGAATTTTAAAAAAATGATGAATCACTAAATGTATATATTTATTGTGATAGATTGTATTGCTTTTCTAACTTTTTGATCCCTTCCCTGTTAGAGGATTAAACATCCCTGCTTATTGCCATAAAAAGTCTTCTTGCTGGCAGAGTTTACTTCCTTCCCTCATTGTCAGTTGGCCAGATAATCTGCTGGGCCACTGGAATGTGAGAAGTGACAGAACACCAGACCCAAGCAGAAGTTTCAAGAGGCATCTCATGTTTCTGCTATTTCTTGTGCTTTTCCTGCTGCCACAAGAAGGCATATCTCAAATAAGAGCTACTTCTTCAACCAGAAAACATATGAAGTAGAGCAACTGCAGATAAACTTCAGCCTCTGACTCATAAGAAAATACAGAAATAAGTGTTTTTGTTCTAAACCACTGAGATTTGGAGTTGTTTCTTACTGCAGCAAAGTTGACTAATACGCATGTTAAAATGACCTCTGGTATTTGTAATGAACTAGAAACCTACTGAAGCTACTTTGTGTAACATTATGTACATGGCAGTGCCTCAGTGAGGCATTTTGTTTTGTTATTTAATTACTGGTGTTTGAAAGCAGACCACTAAAAATGAAGTCAGGCTGCAAATTTTACCAACTTACTATCCAAACCAAAATTATGCAGATTTATCACAGACAGCAAATATTTTATTTTGTATGTGATATAATTACATTTTAAGTCTTATATTGGGGAAAATGTCCATATTTTTCTTGGTGTACTTTCTTTTCATATTTTCAGTGTGCTTTTTGGAATTTTTAAAGCACTTACAGAACTAATTTTTAATGAAGAGTTAGATTAAAGATAGAAAAGAGAATGTTGCCATGCATAAAAAATGAGGGAAAGCATTCAAAACATCTTCCTTTTCTTTGCATATAGAGTTTCTATTGTCAACAGGATTAAATATTTCTCTTAAGGCATATGTTTTTGGTTGCTTAAAGGATACATTCACACCTCCATGTGATAAAGTAGCTTCTACTTTTGCTAGAGGGAGATGTTTTCATACATCAAAGGAATGTGAAATTATGTTTTCAATTTTAATTGTTTCCCTCACTCTTGATTGAAACTGTCTCATCAGGTTACTATTTTTAGATTATTATCTCAGAGAAGGCACACAAGGATTTCTTTATAAACACCTGTAGCCCACAGCAATATAGTAGCTGATTATTAATTCTTGGATAGAACCTCACCAGATTATGCCCTAAAACACATTCCTAAAAGACACTGTAAATGTTCCTTGTACTTCAGGTTCTATCTTAAGTCAACTCCATCACCTCCTCGAAACTCCCCAATCACACCTGCCAGCACCAGTCTCTTCCCCTATATTACTTGTCCATATTGTACAGTGATGCCCATTAAATTGTGGGTGCTTTGAGGGTGGGGAATGGTACCCTGCAGCACCTCCATGCTTACTGAATATATGAGTCTGTCAGAGAAGGAGAGTATGCACTGATGAATAAATTAGATCCTGTGAAGTTTAGTAGGTGGGTATCAGCTGGTTTTTGTTATGCTCTCATTAGCTCTTATCCCCCTTGTGGTCATCATGTCCTTCTGCTGTTGTTTCCCATAGCACAAGGCACACCGTTGTTGCTGGTACTGGACTCACTGCATGTAATTAAATTCAGTTCAGTAGGTAGGAAGTAAGAAAGACTTGTTTGAATTGGGCTGCATTCATTTAGAATTGAAATACCAGTCCTCAGAGTCAGGAATCTAGTCCTCATCACCTCACTGTTGGGGAGAACTTGCACTTAAAAAATCCCTGGATGGCTGCTGAACCCATTCTCATTTTGTGAACAAAATTTAGTTGGTTGAGAGAAGAGAAGGACTTAGGCATTTTTGTTATTCATTCACACCATCAGTGTGTTCTGGCTGGAGAGGGTATTGGGTGTCATGGCCATTGTCACCCCACTCCATAGTACAGACGTTTTCCCACCCCTGTGACCGTGCCTGGGGTGGCAGGTGCTTTGATGTGTGTTTCCAGCACACATCCAGAAGTAGAGGAAGTTCTCTGGAACTGGTATCTTCCACCAGATATAGACATGAGTTTGAATCTCGGTTCCAGTACTTATGCTTATGAGCTGAAGTCTTAAATAAATCACATAAATGCTCTAAGTCACAGTTGCCTCATTTATCGAATGGGAATCAATGTCTACTTCACAGGCTTCTGGGAATGTTAGAGAGAAGATGATGAGGTGCCCCTGCAGTGACTGACACAGGGCTGAGTTGTTAGCCTTTGTTACTGTTTACATCTTTAGTCCCTAGGTGTGGTATCTGGTAGGATAATAAGTGCTAAATCAAATAGACTCCAGTAAAAGAACTTTATTGGGCTCATGAAACAGTGTGTGTTGTGATGACAGGAAAAGAAACTATGGAGAGGTCCATTAAATGTGAATTTTTATGAATTAGAGAAGGTGGAAAAGTCTTTGTCCTCCTAGCTGTGTATGAACTGTGCGGTATAACTTATGTGTCAATGGTTTATTAAGTATCTACTATCTGATTAGCATTGAGGGCACTTTTTCATGCACCACGGAGGATTTAAAGACAATGAAGACAGAGCTGGTGTTGAACATTGGTGAAGAATTTGCTACCTCCGTGTTGGAATTAGAGGGACAGCAGACAAGCATCTAAACCACAAGTACGTGCTGTCGTGATATCTGACATTCTGTGATTAGAAATCCACCCCTCTGTTGTTCATTACTGCTCACCATGACAATGCCAGACATTTGCATAGCACCTTAGAGTTTATGAAGCACTTTAATAGACATTATTTTACTTTATTATTTTTATACCAACCCAATGAAATAAGAAGAAATTATTACTCCTATTTTGTAGGTGACCGTATAATTAGAAATTTATGAAGCCAGGAAACCTCACTTCTACTCCAGAGCTCTTTTTCTCTGTGGACTTCTCAAGTCCTCTACTAATGCAGGAGATCTAGAAAGAGCCTAGTTCCCAAAGAACAGTGGGTCACTGGCTTCACAATGTTAGGGGTTCTGGGAGCAGTGAGAATCCTCTAAGATAGGGTCTTCACCTGAACACATTGACATTTAGACAGGATAGATCAGCTCTTTGCTGGAGGGGTTGTCCTATGCACTGTAGAATATTTAGCAGGTTCTTGCCTTTACACATTAGATACCAAAACACCCCTCAACTGGGACAACAAAATGTCTCCAGATGTTGCCAAATATCTCTTGGGAGCAAAATCATTCTGGTTGGGAATCAGTGCTCCAGAGAAGAGATAAAAAATAAACTGCACCTATTCTGTAGTTATCATCATGGTCAGATCTAAGCAGAAGTCCTGGAACCAAAGCAGTTACTGTATTTTACACATACAGGTACAACCTTGCTTCTTAAGAATAGTTTAGTTGGTGCTGAAAGCTGGAGAATACAGTGGGGATAGTGAGACACTGGTCCCCGAGGAGGAGGTATGACTGGTCTCATAGGGAGAAATCTGCTAATATTCCAAGGCATAAACCCAAGTAAGACTATTCATTGACACATAAAGAGGGAGATTGTCCTACGAAGTGTACCCAGGGTGGACTAATCACACGTGTCCTCTTTTGTAGTATGCTACGTAACAACCACGAGTGGTGCCAGTATTTGTTTCTGACTCCAAAATACCTTAGAGCCTTTCTTGCTGTCAGAACCACTCTGCTTTAATACTCAAAAGGGTGAAGTGCAGGAGCATACAAGGCTATGAGTCTGGACATTTAAGATTTGACTTTGGGGGGCACTAGTCACTAGTGTGTAACCTTACGCAAGGCACTTTACCTCCTTGGATCTAATTTTCTATATCTGAAAAGGAGATTAATGTCAATATCTCCAAGCTTTAAATTTGTATGGTTTTCCTACTCTTATGACCACAACTAAATCACTACTAATACTGCCAGCTAGTATGAATGTAAGATTATCCTGCCATGCACATCACCAGAAGTAATATGGTAATATTGGTGGTATCATTCTTGTAAAGTTTTAAAAATGTTCTAATGAAGCAGATTAAGACTACTTACAATATATGCATCCTCGGGCTCAGGAGGACTAGGGAGGAAATGATCTACTTGGATATGGGAAATGAAGTAGCCAGGGCATTGAAATCCATAACTCACCATGGTTAATGAATCTTCCTCTCCCTAGCCCAATACCCCAGGCAAAAGATAGGCATTGGTACCTATTAAATAAGAGCTAGGAGAAAAGGAATTACAGTCAAAACCCTCTTAAGACACTTTCAAAGGAGCAGCCATTAAAACTTCTAAACCAGGAAATCATCCTTGGAGAGAAATGGAAAATCGCAGGTACGGTGCCATGCAAATGTGGCCATTTAATCAATCCTAGTGGATGAGGAGGATGATAAGAGTAAATGCATGCTGGAGGGGAAAGTGGGAAGCAGGAACCTCTGAGGGGTGGTGAATTTTTTAACAAACTGAATTTGTACTAGAGGAAATGTCATCTGACGTGAAGATGGAGATTCTTAATGGACTGATTTCTCTCACTTCAAACATGGGCTTCGGTGGTCATTATGGCCACAGAGATGTAAGGGGCACATTTTCTGTTTTCAGGGGGAGGGACCACCACTTTCATAGTCAGATGCAGTCTTTGAAATGGAAAGGCCCGGACTTCTCTTTCCTCACCTGTGACTATTTCCCTAATGGGCACTAGTCCCTCTAACCCTTATCTCTGCAAAAGCAACAGTGAAGACATACAGACAAACAACAATTAAATTATTGACTTACTGAATTTATTGATCTATTAAGGAAGTGCTAATAGGCGATGTCACAAGAGAAAAGTTAACTTTTTAAGTAAATATTGTGTTAACATCAAAACTATCTCTCAAGAGAATTTAGAATCGGTCAAATTCCTTTGGGAACCATTACTCCCTCTCAGAGAAAGCACAGATATGGGTGAATACGGATGTTCTCTGTCACATCCTGCCCTTCTGGTCATCAGGTATCCATTTACTGCTTCCAGTCCAAAATCCCATCAGTCATTGCATTGATCTTCACATCTAACCTCCAGACATCTGGTCATGATATGATGAACTAAGAACAATAAAGGCAAATTATCCAAACACCATCTCCATCTAGTATAAAATGGAGCAGGAGGGACGAGTTAATTGGAATATAGTGTTGTCACAGGCTATCTCCCCAGGAAGCAGACTCTAAGACAGGGATTACCCTGCAGGAAGTTACCCAGAAAGTGCCCTTGGAGCCCATATGTGGAAGGGAAAGGAAGAAAGCACAGTCCTCAGCCAATCCTATAATGAAGCTGAGGTGACCCTACAGAATTGCCCTAAGGTAGGATGAGGGGGCTGGATCCTTATATCTTGGGTTGACCAGCTGTTGGATTTAGGTACCTCTAGAAAGGGGCATGACCTTGGACAAAGTACAAGGCAACTCTCGGCTACAGCTGAGACAGTTATTGAAATGTGCTGTCTGAGTGCTGCTGTCATGTGGCAGTTTTACCAAATAGTTTACTACTGCATAATGTAGATCAACAGTCTGCTATATCTGTTTCTTTGTCTTATGTATTTGAGATGATTCATTTCTGCAGCATCTCACTTCAAGCTACCAATTTCTGTATCTGCCACTAGGTTTACCACTATAACAAACAACCCTCAAATAGCAGCGGCTCAACACTGTGCAAGCATCTTTCTCATTCACATCAATCCAGTGTATGTCAGGTGGTTCTCCTTCAAGCACTGATTCCAGTCCTATGAATCAGCCCCATTCCATCTTTTGATACCACCATCTTCAACAAATGGCATCTAAGATTTTCTAACAGGAGAAAGTAAAAAGAGGATGGAGCATGGGGGATTTGGAAAGGGGGTAGTAAGCTTGAAAATTTGAGACATCACTTCTGCTCACACTCCACTGTCTGTGACTCAGTCAAATGCTTCTTTTAACTGCAAAGAGGCTTGGAAATATATTTTAGTGTGTGTACAGCACAAAGAGCACAAATAGAGTGTTGATGGGAGATATCTTTTGCTCCAGATGGGTGGGAACAAGAATTTTTTAAAAAATTGTGAAGGAGCTTGTATTACCCCATTATGGAAATTGGGTAATAATGTTGAAAAGTGATTAAGAGAGGTGGCTGAAATAAAGGGAAAAAATAAAGGTGGGTGGTGAGAGGAGGATCCAGCAATGCAAAGTAAGAAACAATATTCGGAGAGGTGTTGAAGACTCTTAGGAGAGAGTGAAGTTCTAGAAGCCACACAAGGAGAGGTTTTCTAGCAATCTAAAGTGTCAGATGCTAGAGTGATCAAAATGATGGTCAGTGAAAGGGCAAACAATGCCAAGTGCTAGAAAGGTGGGCAAACAGCTAGAATGTTGATACACACACTTTGGGAAACTGTATTGACTAATGATGAAAAAGAAGTGTATTTACACGTGGTCCACAAGACATGTTTGGATGTTAATAGCAACACTATTAGTAATAGCCAAGAACTGGAAATGAGTCAAATGCTCATCAGCAATAGAATGGTTAAATAAGTTGTGGTACAGTCATGCATTGGAATACGATATTGTAATAAAAGTAAGCATTATGGATAAATCTCATAAACAATGTTGACTAAAGCCAGACACAAAAAGTGTATTCTACTTATATGAAATTTAAATCAGGCAGATCCAATCTATGGTATTAGCAATTAGGATAGTGGTTACTCATGGTGGGTAGGTGTGACAGGAAGGGGACAGGAAGGGTCTTTCTGGTAATGTTTGAGATTTGGGTAATGTCTACATGCTATAATAGACATGATAATGACTCTACCAAAGTATCTGGAATCTGTGAATATGTTACCTTACATGGATAAAAGGATTTTGGGTTGAGATTGGAAGATTAGATTAGCCTAGGTTTTATATATGTATAAAATGTGTGCATATGTATATATATATACATGTATATACATGTTTTTATATACTACACTTTAGTAAAAATTTATATTAAGAGAAGGATTGGACAGGAGAATTATCTTTGGATTTGACAGTTAAATAGTCATTTGTAACCCTATTGAAAGCAGTTTCAGTAGAGTGATAGTGGAAGGCATCAGATTATAGTGGCTTGGAAGGCAAAAGAGAAGTTGAGGAAGGAGGGAATGGGTATGGACTCTTTCTTTAAAAGCTTATCAGTTATGGGGAAAAAGTTATGATTTTAGTTGGGAGGTGGGGTGCACTGAAAGAAGATTATGGGAAGAATTCTATTTAGGCTGAAAGAGCCTTGAATAATTTTTTTTTTAGGTTGAAGGGAAGAAACTAGAGAAGTTATAGGAGAGAATGCTCAAATAAGAAAGAGATGAAAATAGTCTGTATTATTTACTTGTCTTTTCCCCCAGTAAGCAAGAGGAGAACTGACTATTTATCAACACATAAAGGAGCATCTGGGGATTTTACGCATATGGGAAGCTTAGGGCCCTTTCTGCTGCTCCATTAGGGTACCTGGACTAAGTTGTTCTGTGTATATTTGTGTCAGTTAGCTATTGCTGTGGGACAACATACCCCAAACTTAGTTGCTTATGCTGAATATGATTTATTTAGCTCCTGAGTTTATAGGTCAGTTGGGTGGTTCTGTAGTCTGGGTTGGCTTGCTTGATCTTTGCTAGGTTTTCTCCTTTGTCTGCCATCAGTTAAGGAGTCAGCTGGTATAAGACGGCCCCAGGAGGGATGCTTTGTCTCTGTTCCTTACTCTCTTGTATCCATCAGCAGCCTTGCCTTAGGTTATCTCATGGGAGAGGCAGGGTTTCAAGGGAGCAAGCAAAGCTACGCAAGACATCTTGAGGTCTAGACTTGTAACTTCCACCTCATTCTTCAGGGAAAATCGTGTCACAAGACAAGCCCAAATTTAAGGAGTGGAGAAATAAATTTAACCTCTTAGTGGGAAGAGCTACAGAATCCCATTGCAAGAGACATAAATACAGTGAAAGAAATAATTCAGGTCATTTTTGTAATCAATACACTCAATATACTAAAATATTCTTTTCTTTTTTTTTTTTTTTGGCTGATCTGCACTGCTTGCAGGATCCTAGTTCCCCTAGTTTCCCGACCAGGGATCGAACCCATGCCCCCTGCAGTGGAAACACAGAGTCCTAACCAAGGGACAGCCAGGGAATTCCCTAAAATGTTCTTTCCAAGTCATAGAATTATGGCCAAAGATAGCATTCAAGGGACATGTTTCTGTGTTGATTTAGCTCTGGCTTTGTTGTTACTCTGACTTCATTTTTTCAGGGGCTGCCTTCTAGGCCATAGCACAGATTCCTTTGGCCACTAGACAGGCAAGATTTGAAATGACTAGTGGTAGACTACTTGGTTTCCTGAGGTGTCCAGAAAGTATTGACCCAACGTTCTGTAAGATCATGCCTTTGTAAATACCTCTCTCAGTTTTAGAGGGAGGGAAATTTTATTCATTAGCAGCTGAGCTATGTAGTAAATACAGTATTCAGGTCTAGATTTATCAAAAGATAATTCAAATTATCTCACTTAACAGATTCCGGATCTGGTTAACTTCACTGAAAATCTGGATCAAATATTAGCTTTTCTATTATAGGGATATCAAATTTCGGACATGCTTCATTATGACTCAATTTCTTGGCACATGCTAAAAAGCACACCAGTGATCTCGTGAGAATGAATGTGAAACAGATCATAGACGAGGCTTTGGGTCAAAATGTCCCCGCCTCCTCTCCACCTTCTCATTCTATTTTTTTTCCCTGAATAGGATATACCCCATATTGATATTCAGTACAGATACCGGGCATGCAATTTATTATGTCAAACTGAAAAATGCCTGTGGTAATACAGGTTTTTATAGCTATGGTTTTCTCCAAATCAAATTGCTTTGAGTATCTATGTGTCGGCAGAAAGTTCGAAGTAGGATGGATACAGAAACCATGAGTGGACAAAAGACACCTTTAGAAACTACAAACCAGCAACCAGAAAGCCTTTTAGCTGTAAGTCAGCAGACTTTTATGTCAAGCTTGGCTGACTAATTATTGCTTATAATTTGCATTAGGATTAATTAACTAATTAGAGAGGAATGTCTGAAGGCAAAGTTATGGCTCTGCTTGTCAAGCTGAGGACTTTAATTATTCTGATATTTTTAATTATAATCAGCTGCTGAATGAGTATTACATTGTCAGCTACTATCACTGAAGCTAGCCTGGGCTACAAAGCAGGAGGAGTGACGGGTCGCCACTCTTCCTCCTACAGCAAGGGAAAGGTATGACCCAGCCACTCGTAGGAAGAAAAACTTCCAACAGCAGCAGTCTTTAAAACTGCACATAGACCTGGATAAACCACTGCAGTTCAGGTTGATTTGCAAGTTAAAGGCAGAAGTAGAGACTTCTCCTAAGCAGAATGAGGAAATCCACCTTGTACCCATGTCTGACTGTAGCTGGCAAGGAGTCTTGGGAGGTGATCCTACGGATGGACTGGGCTTAGCCAGCTTGACCATCTCTTGTGAATCATGGTAACAGCTTCGCAGACCTCTTTGTAAATTGTTTGATAGAAATTTGAGTTTCTTTGACTTTCTTCTTTTCCTCTAAATGGCCAATTAGGAGACTCACTACTCATATCCTAGAAACTGCTTTGACTGTTCCAAAGAAAGTTACTAAATAAAATGTGCCTAGTGCAGAGTACATACTCAGTAAAAAATTATTGAATGAATCGCAGCATATTGGTATATAATACACAGAAACTAGCAGATACAGACTAGCCCAGCAGCTAATTTCACAAGATATTTGGTAATTTCTGCAAGAATATCAGAAATAAAAATCAAATTCTTTATCTTAGATGTTACAGTTAAACAATGGTGAGAAACAGAGTGGAAAAAAATGCCTCCAAATGAGTCATCAAAAGATGGAAGATGATAATTTGTTCTCGGTGGTTGAAGAGCTAAAAACTTCTCCTCAGATAATCACAACAAAGAAACTTTAAACTTAAGCGATGTTAAAGGTTCTAAATGACTTACAAACTGGCAAAGGCCCGGAGATTTAATGTCCAGGCACAACACAAATGTTGTGCTGATTTCTTTTCTTTTTTAGAGATGCCCAGGAGTGAATTCAAAGATCCTCAATCACATAGACACTCCATGAGAATCAGCAGTGTTTTCTTTGAGAATGTGGTTTTGGAATGAGGTCAGACTATTAGCCCTTCATTATAGCAAAAATGCTTCGCATTTCACAGTTTTCCACCTTTGTACAGAGGGGAGCAAATAAGGGGACGTGGCCATTCATAAAATCATAGCCTAGTAAGACCTGAAGGAGATCTGTAGTATTTAAGAGCATGGGTGCCTCTTTTCATTTATTTAACTAACACTTGTACAGCCTTTAACTCGTGCCTGGTACTGTTTGAAGCACTTGCAAATGACCTTATAAGAAGCCCCTATATTGCTGAGACCCAGAGGTTAAGGGACTTGCCCAACCAGCATGTGTTGGGGCTGGGAATTGAGCCCTGGCTCAGGAGGCCACACTCATCACTGCAACGATATGATGACTTACTCAGTGTGACTCGAATCCTGGTCTCTCTTAATTCTCTGTGTCCTCATCTGTCAGTGGGGAATAATAATAATACTTATATCATGGAATTATTAGGAGGATTCAATGACGTAAGACCTGTAGAGCATTTCTCGCAGATCCAAACTATAGCACATACTTAATATATGTGCTGTTTAGGTAGATACAGGTCCAACTCCCCAGTTTTGTACACTGAGGAGTCTAGAATCAGTGGGTAAGTGACATGCCCAAAGTCAACGTCAACAGATATCTCAGCTAAGAGAGGGATGTTTGGTACCCAATTCTTAGTCCAAGTTCTTTCCAATGACTGCATCATGCTTTTAGAATGACTAACCTGTCTCCCAAGTTGTCTGGGACTTTCCCAGTTTTAGCACCTACAGCGCTGCGTCTCAGGAGATTTCTCCAACCCCCTCAGACACTCATCACCCTGCTTCCCATCTAATTGTCCTCTGCAGCAGACAGGTTCTCCTGCCTTGCTCCCTGACTTATGACTTTTTGGTGAAAAGTTCCCTGCAACTTTTAATCCCTTTGCACCAAACATAGATGAGCGAGCTCTAAATAGTCTCAGAGCATGCAAATTTTTCTACTACCATGAAAAAAATAGAATTGGCTGATTTTGTCACTGCTTTATCAAGTGTTCTTGTGTTTTGTTCACACACACACAATATCATAGGAGGTACAGCACCATGATAATGCTTTAATGTATATACTGCTTTACGTTTTCAAAACACTTTCAGATCTGTTATCTCATTTGGCCTTGTTTAGTCTTTGCAATATTCTACCTCCATTCTACAGGTAAGAAAATGGGGGCTCAGATATTTATGGGTTGCTTAAAGTCACACAACTTGGCCTTTTACTCAAAGGCTAATGCTCTTTTTGCTACACTATATTACTATATGGTAGGATTTTACAATAAGGGATAATTCTGCTCCCTCAAGCCAGAAATAGGACAAGCATGGGGCACTTACCTCAGTGCAAAATTTAAGGAGTCATCAAGAAACTCAGTAATCAAGATAAATAATATTCTAATTTAATATTTGAGAAATAAAAATGTATACAAAAAACCATGATGAACAAAATATCAATTAAAAAAAAACAAACCAGGACTGGACATTCATATAGAAAAAAAGTAATCTAGACACAGACCTTATAGCTGACACAGAAATTAACTCAAAATGGATCATAGACTGAAATGTAAAACACAAACTATAAAACTCCTAGAAGATAACTTAGGGGAAAATCTAGATTGGTAGAATATTGATGCTTTTTTAGATACAACATCAAAGACACTATTTATGAAAGAAAGAATTAATAAGTTGGAATTCAATAAAATTAAAAACTTCTCTGCAAAAGACAATATCAAGAGAATTAGATGACAAACCACAGACTAGGAGAAAATATTTGCAGAAGACATAGCTGATAAAGGGCTGCTATTCAAAATATACAAAGAACTCTTAAAACTCAACAGTAAGAAAACAACCAACCTGATTAAAAAATGGACCAAAGACTTTAACAGATATTTCACCAAAGAAGATACACAGATGGCAGATAAGCATATGAAAGGTTCTTCACATCATATGCCATCAGAGAAAAGCAAAATTAAAATAACAATGAGATACCTCTGCACATTTATTAAAATGGTCAAAATACAGAATGCTGACAACGTCAATGCTAGTGAGGATGTGGAGTAACAGGAATTCTCATTCATTACTGGTGGGAATGCAAAATGGTACAGCCACTTGGGAAGATAGTTTGGCAGTTTCTTACAAAACCGAACATGCTCTTACCATAAGATTCAGCAACGATGCTTCTTGGTATGTATGCAAATAAGTTGCGTACTTGTGCCCACACAAAAGTTTGCACATGAATATTTATAGCAGCTTTATTCACCGTTGTGAAAACCTTGAAGCAACTGTGATGAGTGAGTGGATAAATAAACCGTTGTACATCCAGACAATGAAATATTATTCGGTGCCTAGAAGAAATTAGCTATCAAGACATGAAAAGACATGGAGGAGCCTTAAATGCATATTAACAAGAAAAAGTAGCCAATCTGAAAATGCTACTTGCTGTATGATTTCAACTATATGATATTCTGGGAAAGGCAAAACTATGGAGACAATAAAAAAAAAATAGTGTTTTGTAGGGATGGGAGGTGGGGAGAGATGAATAGGCAGAGCACAAAGGATTTTTAGGGCGGTGACACTACTCTGTGGACTTTTGGTGATTATGATATGTTAATGTAGGTTTATCCTTGATTAAAAAATATACCATTTTGATGAGTGATGCTGATAATGGGGGAGGCTATGCATGTATGGAGGCAAAGGATATCTGAGAAATCTCTGTACCTCTCTCAGTTTTGTTGTAAACCTTAAACTGCTCTGAAAAAAAAAAAAAGTTTTTAAAAAAAAGACAGGATTTAATCCTGTATTTTCACAACCTTGCCTCACTCTCCTCATCCTAATCCTGGTCCTGAGCACAAGTTCTTTTGTTGTGATGAAGAAGAATCAGCTCCCTTAGAGGACCAGAATAGAGATTCAATTAGTTAACTCTCTTTCTTCTGGGTTCAGAAACCTGCCTCATTTGTTTTCATTTTTATTTTCTAACTTATTTCCTTCTTGGAGCATTTTTCTCTTTTTGTTTTTTAAATTGAAGTATAGTGGATTTATAATGTTGCATTAGTTTCAGGTATACAGCAAAGTGATTCAGTTATACATATACATACATACACACACATCTTTTTCACATTTTTTCCCTTATAGATTATTACAAGCTATTGAGTATAGTTCGGTGTGCTATACAGTAAGACCTTGTTGGTTATCTATTTTCTATATAGTAGTGTTATACATTAATCCCAAACTCCTAATTTATCCCTCCCCACCTTTCCCCTTTGGTAACCATAAGTTTATTTTCTATGTCTGTGAGTCTATTTCTGTTTTGTAAGTAAGTTCATTTGTATCATTTCCTCTCTTGTCAGTACTTTTTATAATAGTTATAAGAACCCATATTACTTTTGAATCATATGTGGTTAATGCTCCAAAAGCTGGACCTCCTAGGAAATGTGTTGCCTACTTAACTTAGGCCCACCAAACACAGCTCACCCAGCACCGGCAGGTCTGTGTGAATGGTCCACGGTTCAGGAGTGCCACTGGGTCTTTCAGAAACATGAACTGTTGCCAGAACTGCAAAGATAGCACTTATAGAGCCAGGGGGTTGGGGGACTAGGAGGGTCATCACAAAGGCGGTGGCAGCAGCTCCTCTGGCTGCAGGTTCTTTCAGATGTTTATGATTTGGGGCCTGCCTTACAAAGAAACCTTCTGCTGCAAAAGGAAGTAGTGTACTCACCAGCAGGGCCTGGCTGACTGTTCTTGATTAGAGACCATCTGCGGCGAGTATTTGAAGTAAACGTCTCTGGAAAAAGTGTACACGTTTATGCTCTGGTATGCCATTTGCATCACACTGGCTCCTTGGCAAAATATGTTTAAAAAATCTCAAGCTGGCTGCTTTTTTTTCTTCCTCACCAGTCAGCATTTTTTTGCTTGAAATGGCTTTCATCTATAAGGCTGCCTCTTCCCGTCACTTCCCCCACCCCTTAGGAATCAAAAGCCACTTCGTCAAGCTCAGGCATCAAAATGAACAAAACAATGAGATTGTCAATGTTCAATGACTACTGCAGGTTTACTGCCCATGATAAAGATATGGAGACAAGTGTGGAATGTCTATAATCTTTTTCTAATAACAGCAGCAGATTAGCATTGTTTTTTTTTTTTTTTTGGATTATATCCTTCATGAAAGTAGAGCAGAAACAAAATTAGAGCAGAAAAACTTAGAGGTGCTTTCACCTGAGAGGAAAAACAGATCCTTCATTCCTAGAGCACTTAAAGGGGGGAAACACCAATGTGGGCTTTTTTAGAGGAAAAAAACAGATAAATATATATAGAAGGCAAACACATATATGTGCGCGCACGCACACACACACACACACACACACACACACACAAATAACCTTGACGTAAAGGGCACTAAACAAAGACAATGGTTCCCCACACTTGTATGAGCAGAATACTGAGTACCTGAGAAGGCGAGATCTTACAGCCCCTTTGAATTCTTACTGTCCTTACGAAAGAAATGCTTATCAGTTGATAGTATATATATGTCTATGCTACTCTCTCACTTCATCTCAGCTTCCCCTTCACCCCCCTTTCCTCCAAACCTTGAGTTCTCCAATCCATTCTCTGCATCTGCATCCTTGTTCTTGTCTTGTCACTGAGTTCATCAGTACCATTTTTAGATTCTGTATATATGAGTTAGCATACTATATTTGTCTTTCTCTTTATGACTTACTTCACTATGTATGACAGACTCTAGATCTATCCACCTCATTACATATAGCTCCATCTCATTCCTTTTTATAGCTGAGTAATATTCCATTGTATATATATGCCACATCTTCTCTATCCATTCATTTGTTGATGGGAATTTAGGTTGTTTCCATGTCCTGGCTATTGTAAATTGTGCTACAATAAACATTATGGTACATGTTTCTTTTTAGATTATGGTTTTCTTTGGGTATATGCCCAGTAGTGGGATACTATCAACTGTAAAATAGATAGCCAGTGGGAAGTTGTTGTATAACAAAGGGAGTGCAACTCGAGGATGGATGATGCCTTGGAGGACTGGGGCGGGGAGGGTGGGGGGGAGTCGAGGGAGGGAGGGGATACGGGGACATGTGTGTAAATACAGATGATTGAACTTGGTGTACCTCAAAAAAAATAAATAAATAAAATGAAAAAAAAATTATACAGAAAGAGAAAAAAAAAAAAAAAGAAATGCTTATCAACCCAGGACCACCTCTATTATCAGACATGGCTATGAAATGAACTATTCCACAAGAGCAAATTTTTAGGAAATGGGCATTTTTAAGGTCCCCAAAGAATGCATTGATCCTTTGGCCATTAGGTGGGTTGTCCATCTCGTGAGTTTCTACCAGCTATGATCAGTCATCGTACTGTGCTCTCACCTGGTGGTGCCTCCAGGGTCTATTTATGTGTACGGAGTTTCTGGCCTCTATGCTAAGTGGCCCCAGACTCTGCTTTTTCATCCAATGCCTGTATCAGTTTCAGTAGCTTTTATATCACCTTTGTTGACATCTATCACGGTTATCAAATATTTTCATTGCTGTTAAATTGTGGCTGTCTCCAGAGGTCTTCCTAGCAGACCCAAATATCTCTTCTGATTTATGCTTTTTATCTACTGTGGGAACCAAACCTTTTAGATTTCTGTCTAAATGAGGCTCCAAGAAAGGGCTTTTCTATGGATCACGAATGTAAGCTTTAGGTCATGTGTTTAAGCTCAAACTACTTCCTCACTGTGTTCTGGATACCTGAGCCTGCTAGGGAACAGAGTTTCAGGTATGTAGGATGTCTTGTTGTGACATACGTCATCTCTCCAACGTCATCGTAAGCTCCAGTGTGTCAGGTACCCCATCTTACAATGTTCTGAATGTGTACACTGCCCGGAGTGGAAACTTACGTATTGGACTTCAACAAACTTATTAAATGGACTTTCTGAACCTCAGTTTCCTCATTTACAATTCAATGGATGTTATCTCCATGAGCAATTCCCTGGGTAAGACGGACTGATAAAAATAAGATTATTCTAGTGTATGTACCTATGACGCTATAAGGATGGCAAATCTCTTTTGTTCTTTCTAAGGTTACATCGGTCCTAATACTTGATGCTAAAACAGTCTTTCTTTTATGAAATGATGATGATAAAAGGTGATTCTAAAAATGCCTTTTCTGTGGTGATATACTCCATTGGCAATCCTATATCTGTATCTCAACTGAAATGGAACAAAACTATTATTAGTTTGTAAAAATCTGTTAAAAGCGCTGAACTAGAGCAAAATCCCAATCATAACATTCTATACATTTACAAATATGTTCTTTAAAAGTAAATTGAACTATATACCAACCTCAGCAATATACAAGAGATTGAATATATAAATAGGTTTAAGAAAGATTAAATTCCTTTAGGCATAGTCCCCCATGCGTACTTAAAGCCAGCGAATTTCTAGAGAGAGAGAGAGTTTACTTACTTTAGTTGATGTCATGAAAGTTTCCTGCACTTTCCAGGCTTTTCCTTTAATTCCTCACAAAGTCAGAAAAGAGGCCAGAACAATTGTCTGTCTGACCCTGGAGGAGAGTTCTGAAAGTTGTCTAAACATTCTTCCTTCACATTCCAGCGGCCTCCATCCCACTCCCCAAGCCAGCTGCTGGTGCAAAAGAAAGTGAAGAAAAAGATAAAAGGGAGGACATCATTTTAACTGTTTAGGTGTCTGCAAGAACCCTTGCTTTAAACTCTTGTACAGGCATTTTTCACACTGAAGTGTCCTTACTGTGTAACTTGGCTCTGCTGCATGAAACTCAGTGACAGTTGACATGTCACATGGGAAGCTCCTGGTGGGACAGCCGTATTTTAAGGTGGGCCAAGCTGCCCAACAAAGATGAGTCGTTTCTCCCCAGTGTTCTCTCTGCCCTCGCAAGGAGAGGGGCCGTGCATGTCTGAGGATGCAGGAGGGAAAACACTCCGTCTCCGGTCTCCTCTGCTTTCTTGGCTGCAGCTTGCTTGGAATCGCTCTCCTGAACCAGTGGTTTCAGTGACGACTGGCAAAGTGGATGCCCTCTTTCCCGTCAGGAGATTGTGAGGATGGAGCAGGAAACTGAGTGACGGGCAGCAGCAGAACAGACAGGCCAGAGCCGGGGTCCCTGCTTTTGAGGAAACTCAGGAGTGGTGCCTGGGACGTTACCCTCCTCTCCACAGTCATTTAGACTGGGTGCTCAGAAAGCACTTGAAATCTTTCAGAGGACAGGCTGTGTCATCCTTAGGGAACATTTTACTGGGCTGATTTTCTTTCATGACCTTTTTAAACCTTCATTTAGAGAGCTACCTAGTCTTGACATTTATTCATTTACTTATTCAGTAGGTATTTATAAAGCATTGAATGTATACTGTGTACTGTGTGAGGTTCTAGGGATTCAAATATAAATGTCTGCCCTTGAGGAAAGGAACCCATAGTCTGGCAGGACCTAGAAAGAGTTGAACACCCAACAATATTACAATAGACTGAAGGGTCACCAAGAACCCCACATCGTGCTTCAAGCATATTACACATTGTATGTGTATATGTGTGTGTGTGTGTGTGTGTGTGTGTGTGTGTGTGAGCATGCTGAGTGACTCTGCTGGTGACGAGAAGTAAGAGGGAAGACGTTACCAGGGAGGCAAACTTGGAATTGGGTATCATAAAAGTATGGCACTTCATACTGTACCAAGAAAGGTGGGAGGGAAGTTGAGAACAGGGGAACCCCATGCATGGAGACATGGAAGGATGGGCACGTTTGTAACTGGATAGATGAGGATGGCTAGAATATTGGGTGTGAGTTTGCTTGAGTTTGTAGGAGATGACGCTGCAAAGGGGACAGTTAATGCCCCATAGAGTTCCACAGGTTCTCATCCCCACTGAGGAGAGATGGTGGATTCTGGATGCCCATTTCCATTTTAGCTTCTGCTCTTCACCTGGAGCAGAAAGAAGCAGGAGGGAACCCTTGGGACATGAGTTATGTATGTCAAGGTCAGCCACTGAGCTGACAGCTTTATATGTTATCTTAATTAATCTTCACAACAAACCAGAGAATTATAAGATATCTACATATGACAAATGTGAAAACTGGGTCTTGCCCAGAGCCATACAACCGGCATATAGTCTTAGAATTTACTCAGATCTGTGTGGATTTAAGGAATCTTTCTCGATCATTGCTTCTGATGGCTACTTTCAAAAATGATGACTGACCCTCTTAATTTAAATATAAAAACTGGATTTATTTTACGGACTTGGTGAAAAACATGGACTTTAAATGCCAGAAAACGAAATGCCATTCAACCCATGGGGACAAGGAGACTGGGAGCTCTGAAGGGGCTACCTAGGACTGCCACCAGCTGTCTGGGGGCACCTGGCAGGAACAGAGCCCATCAAGCAGGAGAGAAGGGAGCAGCAGATAGCCAGTTGCAAGCCCTGGAGAAGCATTCCAAAATCAGGGGATTTGCATAGTAAAATTGAAAGCATACTTGCATTCAGGAATCAAACGCATGCATTACCACTGTCCTGGAAATAGGCTGACTCAGACCATACGACTAAATAAAAGAATAATGTTTACTCAGAACTGATGTACTTGTTTAAAAAGTTAATGTTTTAAGCTTTCTGCCTTCTAGCAAAACATCGCTAATCTAATTAGAGCTTTCCAACCCCACTTGGCCTGCAAGCAGGCCTGCAGTGCATTGACTGCTCACCAGACAGGATGGACCCGGGGCCCTTTCTCCTCACCCCCTCAGCTTAAAAAGATCAGCTCTACCCTCCTTCTCATCGCCAAATGTTTTCTTCTCATTTCTAAGCCAGCCACCAGGCACATTCCAGCACTTTGCACTCCCTAGAATCCCAGAAAGCGAGTTTATTTGGGTGATAGGTCTTCCCTTAAAGATATTCTTAGAACACTGTGTGGTGAACAACACATATCTTATTGCAAAGGCAAGGAGATTTTAGCAGCAGAGGAATTTTATAACATTAAGACTGCTTCCGGAGGGGAAGAATCTTTAAGAGTCCTCCACCTCAGACTTGAGCAATTTAGTTCTTGGAAACTTTTTTCCCATTCTCAAGTTGTAGCCGGCTAGTTTTTTACTGACCAGAGGACTGGAGGGTGGTGGGCTGGAGAGGTTATGGATGATGAAGTTTAAATGTAAGTGGAATTAATTAGACATAATCCCATTCTAAACCTAGTTTGCTTTTAATCACTCAAGATCCAGGAAGGAGCAAGCCCAAAGGGTGTTATAAAAAATCATGAAATAAAAATATAAATGCCAATCTGTGAAGTTTTCCTGCCATTTACACAGAATGGGAACTAATCTGGCTGGAGTGGTGTCTGGGGTTGCTGGTTGAGAACAGAGGTGTAGCCCTGCATTATTCCTCCCCATTTCCCATAGCTGCTGACTTTGGAGGTGAGGAAGGGATGGCGTAGAATCGGGATGAGGTGTAGTAATAGTGAACGTTTGTATTCCAGGGCTCTCATGGTTCAGAGCCCTCCCCTGCCTATTCCTCACTTTATATTGACACAACCCAGGAGGGGAGTTAGTGCAGGCACTGGTGTTTCCAGGTCACAAAGGAGTCACGTGAGTCACAATGGTTACATGGGTTGCATAGCAGCACACAGATGTTTCACACCACAGGTGGGATTAAACACTTCCAAGTACAGTTTTCAAAGTTCTGAATGGTTAGTGTACTCAATGTAAGGAATCAATAAGGTTCCTCCTCTTGCTCGAATAAGTTTCTAGAAGTGAGATTGGAGGAAGGCAAGATCATGACTATCTTTTCCTCATCTCAACCCCTCCCCCACCTTTGAAAGGTTGAAGTCTGTGCTAGTGTCTCCAGGACAAGGTACCCTGGGACCAAATGAGGCACTTTTCCATCTTTGGATTCAGAACTCAGTGCGTAACCCTTTGACCCTCTGCTGGGGCTGAGCAGCCTTACCCTTGTCCACACTCCAGGAGGCACTTGACTCCAGCCTTTGCAAGCACTTGGGTATCTTTGAGTTTGATGATCTTTTTTTTTCAATATGATTATTTTATTTATTTACTTATTTATTTTTGGCTGTGTTGGGCCTTCGTTACTGCATGCAGGCTTTCTCTAGTTTTGGCGAGCGGGAGCTACTCTTCGTTGCGGTGTGTGGGCTTCTCATTGCAGTGGCTTCTCTGGTTGTGAAGCACAGGCTCTAGGTGCACAGGCTCAGTTGTTGTGGCACATGGGCTTAGTTGCTCCACAGCATGTGGGATCTTCCTGGCCCAGGGATGGAACCCATATCCCATGCACTGGCAGGTGGACTCTTAACCACTGCACCACCAGGGAAGTCCCCCGATGATCTTATTTTCTTCCAGATTTCAAGATCTGAACCTGACAACAGGTTCTGGTGGGTGAGGTTTTAAGAACCCTAGTGAGGAAGAATTATGTAGCAGTGAAACCAGCAAGTTAAAAGCAAAAGCAAAAACCAAGCAAACAAACAAAACAAAACATATTGTTCAGAACACAAACACGGTAGAAGGAAACCAGCTTATTTTCTCAAGCTTTTATTCAAACATATTAATGTTGAATGAGTTTGGGGGGCATATCCTGATTTAGTTCACTTCTTCATGGTTTGTTTGAGTCAAATTCGGTTGTGTCTTCCACTGAGGAAAAAGCTGTGATCCTGCTTCGTACCTGCCTTGTTAATTACACTCCGCCTGAACACCCGGTTAACGTGGCCATTATCTCATGAATCACGTGCCACATTGCACAATACTTTCATTGTAACTCAGAATTCAGCCATCACCCAGTTGCAGTATAGGGGAGATTATATCAAAAGTAATGTTTACGGTGTACTAACAGCCTCATAAAGATAAACATCGGAAATTCATTGAAAACCTAAATCATTGTGTCAGTTCTTAAGTTTCCATAAACAGCTTCCTTATGTATGTGTCTTTGCTTGGGTGTGCATGTAGTTGCCAAGGCTTTCAGCAGACCTTGCCTCTGACCCATTCATAGAAGAGTGTTAGCGTGGCCTGTGGACACAGAATGGGTGGTTCCACAGGCCACCCCCACCACCACTTCCCTTTGGTTCCAGGGCCAGACACATAGGAAAAGGAGACTTTCAATTTAGAAGGTAAGCAGAGTGTTCAAACATACTTCCTGATGATATGTCTGAGGAGTCTTGTTCTGTTTGTGCTTCTCCTACTCAGAAACAGAGTCTATGAGGCAACATTCTGACTCACTGTTTGGGTTCACATTTCTGAACCAAGAGAGGTTGATGCAAGACACCCAAAATGCCCGCATTTCCCTATGGGAAGGCTAAGGGCGTTGCTTCTGGAGTCAGGGAGACTTCAGATTCAGCACCAGTTCCATCACTTGCTAACTGTACAAACTTGGATGAGGTACTTAACCTCTCTGAGCTTAAGTTTGCTTGATATTTCAAATGAGAATAACTTACAGGATATTTGTGAGGATTAACTAAGTGCACATAAAGCACCTATCCCAGTGCTCAATACCAAGCAAATGATCAATAAAGGTTAAGTAGTATTATTATATTTGCCACCCTAGAGGAACACCTACAGGGTTGTTACAGAGAATAAATATAATAATGCCAGCAAAAGCTCTTAGCACAGCCTTTGGTCCATGCCCTTAGATTTTCCTGTATGATGAGGAAAAAAATCTGTATTCATACTCAATTCATGGGTTTTAATTAGTCAGTAAAATAAACTATCTCTCATTTCCATCAGGATGCAGGTGTGAGATTCTCTTTTAAATGCCTTCTCGTTTCTATTTGCCGTTCCTTTGTTCTGACACATGCTGGGTAGATGGGCGCATTTCCAAAGCTGAAATGTCTGGATTTGGTCTAGAGTCTGTGGTTTATCTTCTGATCGCTCAGGTTATCCCAGGAGAATAGAGACCACCCGGAGACTTCAATTTTGGCTTCCAAAGTAAACCAGCACCCTCTGTAGATGAGCACCCAAGTACCAGGAATATATGTCTATTGATATATAAATATATAAACAGGCAGAAAGCCAGGACCCTTAGCTGGTGATGAGTCAGTCTGAGCCCCAAACCCAACAGGACCGAAAGATACTTCTTATGCAGAGCCCAGAGGCCCTTGGGTTGAACTTTAATAGGATTTTAGATCTAAACACACTTTAGCAGGTAATAATGCCACCTGAAATTTCCATGGCATTATGTTCTTTTCAAAGGGGTTTCACATAAAATATCTTATCACAACTATTCTGTGATGTAGGCAATGCAAAGCTCTCATCCCCACTTTACATTTAGAAGAAAATGTAGATTCAGAGACGTTAAGTGGTTACAAGCACACTGAGTTGTGACAGCCTGGACCATGAAGAGGTGCTCCTGTGGCATTGGAGAAAAAGCCGTGCAGGGAGGAGAGTTCCCCTGGAAGGGTGAACAGCCAAAGAGGGGTTGCCTCTCATTCCTGGGATGGGGCCTCCTGGTAAATGAGTTACCTCTGTGATCCCTTGGTTCCCACAAGCTGTGCTGATGTCTCCAGATTCCCAGCCTTTCTTGCCTACCTCAGGGATCCTCAGTAAGCTTGTGGTTCCCATTTCTGATGGGAAATCCTTCCTGTGGCTACACACCTACCAGCTGCTGCCAGTATTGCTATCTCTATGAAAAGGGTCTTACACTTTTGTGTGCAAAGGACTTACCTGTTGTGCTTATTAAAAATGAGCTCTGGGGGCTTCCTAGGTGGTGCAGTGGTTGAGAATCCGCCTGCCAGTGCAGGGGACATGGGGTTGATCCCTGCTCCAGGAAGATCCCACATGCTGTGGAGCAACTAAGCCTGTGAGCCACAACTATTGAGCCCATGTGCTGCAACTACTGAAGCCCATGCACCTAGAGCCCGTGCTCTGCAACAAAAGAAGCCACAGCAATGAGAAGCCCGTGCACCACAACGAAGAGTAGCCCCCACTCACTGCAACTAAAGAAAGCCCACGCACAGCAAAAAAGACCCAACACAGCCAATTAAATAAATAAATAAATAAATTTATAAAAAAAGAAAATGAGCTCTGGATCAAATTTTGAAATTCTGATTTAAGAGACTCTGGATGGAAGAGTGTGTGTGTCTGAGTGTGTGTTTGTGTGTGTGTGTGTATTGTGGATTCAATGGTTGCTGGAGCTGGCTTGTAAGAACTTATTGGGTGCATCTTTTCCTATCTCTACATTCTGTGGCATAGTATCTTGACATTGGCTTTGGTGGGAATTTTGGCCCATGGAGACCAGCAAGTGTTATAAATCAGTCCCTCTCCCCCAACCCCAAGAGTTGGTTGTTACACATTTACTGGCACAATGCTGAGTGGTTCCACTGAGTTCCAACCACTCACTCAGCCCTCAGATAATTCAAACTTGTGCCTATAAGTCATAGGTAGGATACTCGGACAGACAGATCATAAACTGACAGCCTCCTTTGCCTCATCCTATGTTTCCCTGTGGAATATATAAAAAAAGAAAAATGCAAATTATGCTTTTCCTTTCCGGGAAGGCTTAATTATATAATTTTTATATTTCTAGCCCATGTCACAACTCTTTTCATAGTAAGAATCATTTAGCACCTACTAATTTCCAGCCCTATTCTAGTGAATAAAATAAAGTGATGAATCTTTTGGGCTATGCACAGAATTCAAAAGTCTGTAACCCCTTGGAAATTTCATGGAATTGGAAGAGATTCTGTGTAGCTGGCGTAAAGTGAGGCAGTGAGAGAATGATAAGGGATAAGATTGGCTTTGTACGCAGAGGCAAGTAAAGAGTTTGTATTTAACTTGAAGTTTAATGGGAAGCCTTATTAAATCTCAAGTGGAGGAGGCATGTTTGGATTTATATTTCAGAAAGATCACTCTGCTGTTTGAGAACGATTATGGAGGGCAAGAAACAAATCTGGGTAATAAAACTCCTTTTTTCTTAAATTTTTTCAAAGAAAAATTTTCTACAATTCCCTTTGGCCCTCTTAAGCACAAATTTCTTTCTTACAACTATAGGAATCCAAATTTTCAAGCCAAACACTGTGGGAGAATTGCATTACTGGTGAATAGGCGAAATCACTTCAGAAGCAACATGTTGTAAGAAGTTACATAAGTACTTTCTATTTTTTTAAGATACCTGGTCTCTTTTGACCATTAGGCCCAGACCCTAAACTTTAGGTTAAAAGACATCTAACCAGCACTATCCAATAGAACTTTTTGCCGTGATGAAAGTATTCCATAGTTGTGGTCTCCAACATGGTTCCTATTTTCCACATGTGGCTAATGAGCACTTGAAACGTAGCTAGTGTGTCTCAGGAGTTGGATTTTTAATTTTATTTTATTTTCATTAATTTAAATTTAAATATAAATGTAAACAGCCACATGTGGCTAGTGGCTACCATTGGACAGTGCAGCCTTAGAAACTCTGTGTCTCTGGTCATGCAGGTGACTTCTCTGAGCCCTGTTAGTTGGCTAATAATACTTACCTATTAGGAGAGGATTAAATGATATATGTTAAACATAAAGCTTGGTGTGTAACACCTCCCAGCACCACAGTGGAAGTTGGATTCAGTGGTGCACTGGAACCTAATTAAACTGGCTCACGAGAGTCAATTTCTCACATCCCTTTCCAACTTTGAGTTCATTGACATCACTCTTAGTCATGGTGGGAATATCTACACCATGGAAATCAGCAACCTCTATTCATCCCCACCCCATCCTTATCCCAAGAACCAGTTGTTAACAATTTACCAACACACCATTGGCAGTGTGCATTTACACATCCTATTTATTTATACTCATTTCTACTACCAGAAATTTAATTCTTTCATGAATCCTTTTCCTTTTCATTATTTCTACAATATCATTTTAGTATTCCATTTCCTTCTTTACCTGACTTTCACAAGTCTTCTGTGCTTCTGTGTTTCTGCTTGTGTTTTTCAGAAAAGCTTCTGCCCAAGCAAGACTATGCATCTTTGTTTTTTCTCTTTTTCCTTTTCCTTTAATACAACCTGTAAACCTTAGGTCATTCCAGTTTGCCCACTCCTTCTTTGCTGTGAAGGAAGCAACCAGCTGGCTATACAATAGTCACAATGACACTTTCAGAGAAAAGTCCAGGTGCTCTGTATCTCCCTCTGTCCCAACCTTATCTTGGGCAGGTGCTCTGTCTTCAGTCCCAAGCTTTTACACTCACCAGCAAACCGTTTTGTAAAACGTTGCAAAATACATCTCTGTTTTGCTCCTGTCTTCCTGTTTCCAGTCATTTTTACTGGTGTTTCATCTGCAAACTAGATTGAGAAGATTATATATTCATTATTGATGACTCTTTTTTTCTCAGCAATATTGTTTTAAGGTAACTGTCCTAAAATTTGAAGTGCCTAAACCCTATCTCAGCCTGGGACTTAGTAAAACATCTGCAGATAGTTTATGAGTTAAAACTCTTACATTAAAGATGACACTGAATGAAGCCCTTTTGCCTTCAAAACTGCTGAGAGCCTGTTTTGACTTGTGAGCTCTGATCTCTACCAACAGGTTAACACTGATTAAATTTCCAGGTGTGATCCCATCTGGATGAACTCTAAGAAACTTTCCCCATTGATTTTCAAAACACTCTCATTTTTTAAAGCAACAGAATCCTTTCTTCAAAGATAGTTTGCATGGAAGTCCAGTATATTAGAGGCAAATCCTGAGTTTTTCTGGTTTGGGTATGGGAAAAAAATCTTCCCAGAAGGAGGGACTTCAAATAGAATCATTTGAAAAACATTGATGAACCCAACTTATTTTTTTAAAGGCAGTTCTACTCTTTACCAATATTAAATATCCATTCTGTGGGTGGACAGTCTTCCTGAACTATACTATATTTTCTCTTTTAAAAACCTATACATCTTAGTTTTTGAGACCGATACTTTATATATTGATCAGGAGAGAAAGTAAGCTTTAGGATGTCTTTTCTATTTAGCTACTAATCAAACGGGGGCGGGTGGAAGGAAAGAAAACTGCTACAAAAAATGGATAACTAGTGAGTCATACATCTCTGAAAGCTAATATTATGTTAACTAATTTAATGTCACCTTCTACAGTTACCTGCCAATATACCAACTTTAAAACAAAAGAACAAAAATGAATTATTTGTTCTTTGTAAGACTCAAGATTTGAAAATGTACGAAATCCTTTAAGACAATTTATAGCATAATAACAATATTTTAAAAGTAGAATATTAGTTTAATTTAATGTTTCTTATGAAGTCATATAAGGCCTAAATAAGAAAGACCTAGAAAGGTCTTTTCAAAACTCTTGTACTCTTAGCAAAAAATGTGGCTTGGCAGATTTATTAGTCAACAATCTTACTTGAAACAACAGTCTAATTTGAGTGGTATCAGGATCAAAGTTAATTTGGAAATACTCAAAGAGTAAAAAGATTTGGTGTTAAATAAATTATTTATTCACATGCTGTAGTAGACCCTGAACTGTTTCTGGAGAATAATTCGTTTTTCCAAACAGCATGTCTGTGGCCCACCATGCAGATATAGGAGTATTGTCTACAAAGGGAGAGTTTTGTTTGGGCTTTTTGCTTGATTTCTGCAATAAATCAACTGCTCATGTATTTTCTATAATTACTCATATTTATTTTGTTTCTCAGTGAACAGCAGAAGTTCTGATGATAGAAACAATGTCTATCGAGTATTATAGGAAAGATCTGTAGTCTTCTCTTCTTACAGGAAGCATTCCTAATCTGGAGTCCCAGGACCCATAGTCAGCAGCTGATAGATGAGATTTAATAGATTTATCAGCTCACTAAAATTGTAAAAGAAATGTTTGTACCTATGCACATATGTGATCTTCTAAGGAGTTCTAACTTTCACAATCTTAAAAGGATTCATGTGAAAAAAAAAAAGATAAAGAAACCCTATCAGAAGATTGTATTCTTTTTTTTTATTGAAGTGTAGTTGATTCATAATGTTTCAGGTATATGGCAAGGTGATTATTTTTATGTATATGTATACACACACATATATATATATTCTTTTTCATATTCTTTTCCATTATGGTTTATTACAAGATACTGAACATAGTTTCCTGTGCTATGCAGTAGGTCCTTGTTGTTTATTTAATTTATATATAATAATGTGTATTTGCTAATCCCAAACTCCTAATTTATCCTTCTCCCACCTTCCCCTTTGGTAACCATAAGTTTGTTTTCTATGTCTGCAAATCTGTTTCTGTTTTGTAAATAAGTTCATTTGTATCGTATTTTAGATTCCACATATAAGTGATATCATATGGTATTTGTCTTGCTCTATCTGACTTAATTCACTTAGTATGATAATCTCTAGGTCCATCCACGTTGCTGCAAATGGCATTAGTTCATTCTTTTTTATGGCTGAGTAATATTCCATTGTATGTATATGTACCACATCTTCTTTATTCATTCATCTGTCGATGGACAGATTGTATTATCTTGAACCTTGCCTTCCTGCCTGACTCTCTTACCTTCTTCTTGCCTAAGAATAAACCAGGCTGAACTGTGTTTCAGTTTTGAACCCAAAGTTTTGTAGAAGTTTTGAGACAGACCTGTGAAATCTTTCCATCTCATTGGAAAGTTGTCGAGTATATTATTTATCATGTTATTGAGAAGCTTCCCTAAGAAGACCCATTTCAGAAAATTCCTTTACAGATAATCTTTCTTAAAGACTTCATTTCTCCCAAGAAACTGATTTTTTTTTTTCTGATGAAAAGTCTGGAATCAACTCTGAGTCTCAAAAGCCGTATGAGGGGTCACACTACCTGCATAGTTTAGCCTGCTCCTGCTCCTGCTCCTGGCTTTGACTTTCTGCTCTTATTGATAGTTTTCTTTTTATTTTTATTTATACGTTCTATTTTTTATTCACCATTGATGTAAGCCTCCTCAAAGGAGAGTTAAGGGGAAAAAATAAATGAAAATCCAACTTGCAAGTGGGGAACTTAAATTTCAGTTTGGTGGCTACCTCAAAGTAACAGAGCTCATTCCACGTGTATTCTCCAACCCTGGCCTCTCACATACTAGACCTGTTCTTTGGATAGTTTGCCATACAGGTGGCTCAAAATACTGGTTATTAGGAATCAGTGAAACTTGTACATCTAAGGGAAACTCCCCTCCCCTCTATCCTTTCCCAAGTTGTGAAAATACACTCTCTTTAGCTATTTGGAAATATTACCTTCTTACTATAGGCAACATGGTGACTATGAAATTTGTCTTTTCTACTTGCAAGAACAATTTAGGAAAGTGGAAGTGGCAGCAGAGTGTGAGACAAAAGCAGGGGCAGCTCTTTCTGCCTGTGTCCCCTCTTGCAGAGAAAGAATATTATAGTGGTGAGCACATGGACTCTATAGTCAAACAGATTAATGAAGTTCAGCTCCATACTTGCTACCTGTGTGACTTCAGGAAAGTTGCTTCACCTATTTGTGCAAAATGAGAATCACTATCATTTATCCTATAAGGTTGTTGAGGAGTTAATGTATAAAAAGCACTAAGAACAGGGCCTGGTATATCATACAATTTCATCAAGTATTATGTGTTATAATTACTGACAGAACTATGCATAGGTACTGCATAAACATTCTCACCTTGCGGAGATTCCTTAGAAAACATGGGAAAGTGAACTCTTTCTCCTACCTGTAAAAAAAGTAGTCCTCTGTATATTTTCAGCAGGGGAAGTTTCAGAAAATGGGTTTAAAAAAAAAATCTAGATGTCATTTTGCATACAAGTCAAGAACAGGGTCTCAATTTCAAACCATTCCTTTAGTACCTGCCCAAATTGATTTCAGTTGAGAGCAGGAGGAATGGAGGGAGCTGTGGGAAGAAGTCGTTGAAATTGCGTGCACAGAGTTGTTGTTCCAACTTCGGAGGTTGGAGTGAAGCCACCTCGAAGATTTGGCCTTGTATGTTTGTGATCCTAGGAAATTTCCCCAGCATGAAAGTTGTGCTTCAGGGAACAGAAAGAAATAATGATTTTGTATCTGTAAATAAAGCCGTTGCTATGTGTGAGTGGCAACGTTCCATAGACATTAGCTATTTTCACTTTCTTGTGGTCCACCCATGAATTACAAAGCGCAAAAGGGTGTTCCCGTCCCGGATGAAAATAGCTTTTGGCAGCATTTTCTGACACAGTTCTTCAATGCACCACGGGACCTGTCACCTCAATCACTGTGCGTTCCCTTTCATCCTCCCACAAAAGTGATCTTAAGAAGGGAGGGTAACTGATCAGATGAAGCCAAGGGATGTGTGAGTGTGTTAATAACAACCTGTCAAAAGCTGGGGTAGCCAGATGCAAACATGTTAGATCAGGGGTGAGCTGGGCTCCTAAATGGCTGCTAATCGGATTTACCTTAAACTCTGCAAGTGTCCCTTTCTCCACCCATCCTGAGACCAACACTCTCCTCTCATCTTCATCACCAATATTGTGAAAATCAATAGCAAACCTTTTATTGAAAACATGTACAAGGCTCACAACTCATAAAAATTCACTCCTGGCCTCCTTGATTCCCAAGAGTATATTCTTTACTGGGAGAAACTTAATCACATCATCATCAAGTATTTCACAGGAATTTCAATATAATGAAGTTCAAAGCTTCAGGTAAGCCTTGGTACTGGAAATAGATGAAAGTCTTAAGAGGTATACTTAAAATGAGCCACTTTGGTCCAAGATTATTCCAAATGCTTTACTTATATTAATTTATTTAGAACTTTGTAAAGACATCATGAATTAGGTACTAGGATTACCATCATTTTACAGGTAAAGAAACTGAGGCACAGAGGAGCCCAGGATCTTGCTTATGTTTGTACAGACCATTAGGTATTAGAGGAAGGATTCAAACCCAGGTAGATGTCTCTGGGAAGCTCTTCTGGCCATACTATGCGGCCTCTTGTGATAAATACAGAGTACTAGAAGGTGATCAGTTCTTCTGAGAGGCAGGGATAATTGAGAATTAGTGAGGTTTGTTCCCTGCTCATGGATCAGCTCCAGTTCCAGGTATATTAGAGATTGCTTAGGGCCAGAGACATCTCAGAGCTGGTTGGTGAGAGACCCAGGCCTCAAAATCTGGCTTCCTTTCTCCTTGTTTATTGAACAGCTCTTTTACCATGAATGACTAAAGTGGGTTTCACTGAGAAATATTCTCAAAGGAGTCCTCTGTGTTCTGTTCTACTCCTAGTGCCTCCTACTGCAGAACGCTGGAAGGAGGGTGGGCAGGTGATCAAGATGCTGGGGTTTGAGTCCCGACTCCGACATTTTCTAGCTGTATGAACCTAGGCAATACTCTTTACCCTGGGATCATGCATCTCCTCATCTGGACAATGGTGGTAAATGCCTGCCTTTTTTCATGTCACGGGGTTTTTTCAAGAATCAACATTTCTTTGCTACTTGAAGTGTGGTCCACACATCAGCAGCACTTAGGCCTGTTAGAAATAAGGGACCCCAGGCCCAACTTCAAATCTACTGAATCAGAATCTGCATTTTAACAAGATCCTCAAGGGATCTATGTCACGTTAAAGTTTGAGACACACCATGAAAGTGTCACAGCTTTTAAGCACAGCACAGAGTGGAGAGGTTGCTGTGGCTTTCCACCTCTTCCCATCTCTCCCTTTTGCTATTCTAAAAGGATAATTGAGGCCATGCATCCCTTACTCTCACAACCAGTTTTGGAATTCAGAATTTTTTTGTATTTTGAAAGGTGATATGCTACATATATTGTATATTATTTAACACCTTCAGTAGGATCAGGGTAGCTACGCCCTTAAATAAAAGAGTGACTATTATACCGAGTGGGAGAGAGAAAGATTAAATAAATCTTTATTATTATCTTCAGTGTCGTTGCTGCAAATTTTGAAGATAACTTTTGGGTTTTAGAGCTTTTTGAGTTTTGGAATGGCTGGTGAAGACTGTGGATTTGAACTTCTCAGAGATGTGCTAACCTCAGTCTGGGAGAGCTCTGGGGTGTGACTCTCACCTGGAGCAGCTCTTCTCTGGGCAAAGGCTGTGTGGCCATAGTTGGACCAAGGATGGGAGGATGAGGTCCCAGGATGATGCCACCCTAGGATTCTCTGGGGTACCATCCAGGGCTTCCTGCCTCTGCAAGATCCTATAGAGTGCTTAAACCCAAGGCAGATGCATGGTTTTGGAAAGAGAGACAGCTCATTTTCTCCTTCGTCCCGAAATATTAAGCCTGAGCAAAGGGTGGACTGGGTAGGAGGTGTACACAGTTCTTCACACCAAAGATTGCATGATTTCTTTAGAAGGCGGCTTAGCTTGTTGTTGCTTTTTAAATCTCCAGAAATCAAATAAATAACTCAATAAAAGTAAAATGTCTCATTGAAGGTATTAATGATGAGGGTGCTTTAATCACAGAAACAAATGTTCTCATGATAAAACTTCTCAAAAAAAAAAAAAAAAAGAACAAACTACACACCCAATTCGATCCTTTTCACTTTCCCTTTTACAACTAACTTAAACTTACTCAAATTATGTCTTGAGGGCTCCAGCAGACAGAACACTTGGGCTGCTTCTCTAGCATGGATGCCTTTGTTGTAGTTCTGCTGGAAGAAAAAGAAAGGGGAAAAAAATCCACTAGTGTAACTTCATCACTGATATTCAAAATAAGATCTACCTGAAAGAAAAAACCCTTTGGAGAGCCTGCAAGTTTTAAGAGATGGAAGAGAATAAAGTCTCTGGTTTAGAAAAATTAGTGTCTGATCCCAGCTCTTCCCCAAGCTACTGGGAAGAATTGGAACACTCTCCTCTATTTGTCTGGGACCCAAGACACCTGGTGGGCAGGTGTTGCTGGACCAACAGGGGTATGCCTTTTCCACCAGAAATATCGACCAACTCACCCCAGAGCCTTTCCGGAGACAGTGAAACTGAAATGACCAGCTGCTCCAAAGTGAGCCAGCTCTGGTGCATGTACAGGGATTCATGTCTGACGATGCCCAGAGCTTCTTTTTATCAGGGCAGGATATTCATTTGTACTATTTCAGTTAATCTTCATAAAATCCTGGGAGATTATTCCCCCATGCTACAGAGAGGGAAACTGAGGCTCCAGAGGTTAAGTAAATTGCCAGTGGTCACACAGCTAGAGCCAAGGTCTGCCTAACCACCCAAAACTGTTCTCTTAACCACTGTGGCTTCCAGTTTTATTCCAAGCCTTAGAATTGCTTGAAGAGCCCTGGAGTTCAGAGTGTAGTAGAGATGCTCTGGGGAGCAAGGCTGGGCTGGTGACATAAATACTGTCCACAGAAAAAGTGTTGAGTAAGGAGTGAGGGGGCGGCAGGGCCAGGATTCATGAGCCCACAGGTGATTTATGGCTCCTTTTCAACCTGCCTTCTTTCTTATAACCATAGGATTATAGTGATGAAATGAAACTCCTAAAGCCAATCTATCCCCTGCCTTCAGGCAGCGGTTCATTTAAACCAGACAATTTTCTCTCTTTGTTTAAAGTTCTTAAGAGGAAGAATTTCCAAATCACTCAAACCTATGACAGGGGCTCACAGGTCTCATAGTGATTAATCTTTTTGTGATACTAAGACCAAATTAATTTCCAAACATTTATTGAGTTCCTACATTGTGCCCTGTACTAAGATAGGTGGTGTGTGTGCGTGTGTGTGTGTTTTAGGTGTTATAGGGAGGCATAGGTAGCTTGCCCTTAGATTTCTTATGATTTTCTTGGATCAAGAGTAATACAATTGTGTAATTAAAGCCCAGTTAAAGTATATTCAAAAATTACTAGGTAAATTACAGTGATCTACTTCTGATTCTGCCAGAAATGAGCCATATGATTCAGTATGTATCACTAGACCGCTCTGATATTCAAATTCCTCTTGTTGTAAAGTGAGGGGCAGGCACTCTTGTCATGATGGCTGCCTAGCAGCCTGCAGAATACAGGTTCTGGACTGTGAGGGTGATACAAGCTCAGGAGAGGAGTGATCCCAGAGGGACTGGTTAAGGCTTTGGGGAGGCGGAGGGACTTCAGTTGGTTCTTGAAAAATGGGTAGCCTTGGCCTCGGGAGAGGGGAGGACACCTAGGAAAACAGCAGGAAACAAGAATGAGCATTACCTGTTGACGAGCTGGTGAGGGGCCAGCTGAGGGCATAGATGGGAAGGGAAGAGTGGGGCCAAATTACCTAAAATTGCATTTAGATTTGAGGTACTGCGGTTGGAGGTGGCATCTCATTAAAAACAATAAGAATCAAAAGGAGGGGGGAAAAAGAGAGAAAGGAACTTCATAACTAGAGTCCTTACAGTACCCCCAGGCCCCAGGCTAGGTGCTTGAGATCTAGAACCCTCTCCACCCTCCAGAAGTAGAAATTAGTTTTCCCACCCTACAGATGATGAAATGAGGCTCAGAGAAGTAGTGTAACTTGCCTGTGGTCACCCCATAAAAATGGATTCAGGTCTACTTAACTCAAAGCCTGAGATTTCTGGATGTGCTAGGATGTGAATTACATGTGTTGTGGAAGTTTTTTTGAAAAAGTGGAGTGAAATCACCTAGCATTAAGGGAACCAGAGGAATGCAGAGGTGAGGCAAGCTTAAGGGCAGCAGGACAAGGCAGGAAGCAGTTATTCTAAGGAATATTCTGAAAGACTTGAAGGGAAAGTAGATTGGTTATGGGGTTATGGTGCTAGAAATGGATAACTAAAAGATGACAACAACATTTGGAATATGAAAAACTCAGAAATCCTTGACTCTACAAATACCAAGTAGGAAGAGAAGCTGACTTGGAGATGAAGATGGCTCAAGTCTTGGATATGTGGAGTCTGAGGCGGAGGTGATCTCCTCCATGGTGTGTCCAGAAGGCTGCTGCTGCAGTGGATGCAGAAGCCTTGGCTTAAAGGCAGGGCTAATGACAAAGCTCCGGGGATTATTAATGAAGCGAGGTAGTGGAAATCTTGAAAAGGGGGGAGCTCTGCAATGGAGGTAAGAGAGTCAAGCCCTCTTGAGGGGTATATGGGAAGAGCAAGAGAGGTCTGCTTGGGAGGCAGAGTGGGTATTCAAGGAGCACACAGGAAAACCAGAGAGCAGAACACCTAGAAGCTGAGTGGAAGGTAACAAGAAAGTGGGGCAGAGCAAGGAGGGCAGGGGCATGTGGGCACATTAGTCCTCAGAAACTCTAATTATAACAGAGAGGTCTATTAGAATGAAAGATCCAGACCATTTGTGTGTGTATGTCTGTACATCATTTCAAAGACCTTCTCTTTTGTTATTTCTTCAGACAAATCATAAAACTATGATCCTCAGGTTTTCTGCAAGAGAAGAGCTCTATTGCAAAATTTGCTCTGACATAGCTTTATACTGAAAACAATACACTTTCCCAGGTTTCCATAGGGCGTTAACTGCCGAAATTGTCATCCAGATCTTTGGAGCACCTGCAGGCTCACTTGATAACCATTTAAGTTTCTCCCTAAGCCAGGCCCTGTGCTAGGCATAGCCCTGTGAATAAGCAGGCAGAGTCGTGCCTCTCTGCTCACCCACAAGCCCATTATCATCAGCTCAGCCAGACAAAGGGAGCAACAGAGAGACAGCGTGCCCCTGGGAGTTGGAGGCTGGCTAGTGGCTGAACAAGCTTCAACCTCACTCACTGCCGCCACAATCAGCAGAGGCCGGGGATGAATTGCATTTTGCTTCCAAACAGTGTGACCCTCAGTTGCATAAACAAGCCTGCACTGAATGTCAGCTCTAGCCCAGGAAGCCACTTTCCCCAAGGCAGATTGGCAAGGAGCTCAGGGGTTTTGCTCCTTTCCCCCACCGTGATCATCTGCTGGGATCAGGTGGGTGTCACCCCAGCAATCAATACCGTGGGCAAGCTGCAGGGGCAGGAAGGGCAGCAAAGGGCTGGGCCGTTCCTCATTCCTCTTTCTTATACCTTCAAGTCGAGTGCTTGCTTGCCTTCTTTGTAAAGGTAAATCCAGTCTGTCTGAGACGAGTACAGAATTAATTATAAATGAGGTATGTCCCTTCTTCCACTAATACTCATTTCCCTGACAAGCAGGAGTTTTGGAAAATCACAATAGATTCTTCTCTGCCGCGCTCTCTCTCTCCATACCCTGCCACACCACTTAGACATGCAGAAGCTTTTCTATCCTATATGTTTTCATACACGCAGCCAAATATGGAAGAAGAAGAAAACCTTTAAATATAATAATTGTCTTCTATTTTTCTTTGTCGGATGAAAATTTCCTGCACTTTTGTTCATGTAAACGCAAAATTATGCTTCTGCAAGTTGAGGTGGTGGCAGTTCCTGAACACAGTTATATTTTGCAGATAACAGGATTAGCTTGGATGTGGGTAATAAGTTGGTGAATCTCCCCCCGGCCATTTCTCAACACTGTGAGAGCACTAATCCTTTATGCTTTGATGTCTTCTAGCTTTCCATCAGGTGCGCCATGGACTATTTGTCCTGGGGCAGTCAGCTCTCTTATAAGATCTCATAGTGTCCTCATTAGCTGCGCCTATTTACCCAGCCAGCCTGTTGAACCCAATTTATAGTTTATGTGATTAATTCCCAAAGTACAGTAAACCCTAGCTCTAAGGCTCTCTATTATATGACTGCATCTCCTTTAAGGGCAAACACAAGCTTCAGCTCTTTTGCTATATGACTGCCTCGTATATAATACGCTAATAATTTTACTCTCGACGACACATTAAACATCTTTCTATACACTTTCTTTACAGCACAAAAGAATGTTCCATAAAGAAAAGAATGTTCCATATTGGACTGTAAAGTGCTAACTCTATGAGGGAGTCATTTGGTTTTTTTGCTTTAAAAATTTTATTTTGGCTGATATTGTAGCACCACACTCCTATCAGGTTGGAATAGGAAATTGGCAAACCACGTTACTGTACGAGCCTTTATCAACTGAATTATAAGTTTCAAAAGGCTTAAGAAGTAATGTGGCAGCACAAACCCATGGGCTCCTTCTCATCCTTAACGTGCAGGCTTGGAAGATAAAAGGTTTAAGTGCATGTGTGTGCACGCGTGTTTGTGTGGAGGGAGCCAGAGAGGGAGACAAAGACAGAAAGCAAAATGAGGAGAGGAGCACTCAAGGCAACCTGCGTCAACTTTGCTGCAATTTTTTTCACAGCAGAAAGAATTATGGAATAAGTCACTTACAGTTGGTACGGGGAAAAACAAATAACCACTACACCAGTGGTTCTCAACTGGGAGTATCCCTGTGGGATATTGGACATAGTCTAGAGATATTTTTGGGGTGTGCTACTGGCATCCAGTGGGTAGAGGCCAGGAATATGGCTAAACATTCTACAGGCAACTCCTACGACAAAATTATTTGGCCCCAAATGCTTAGAGTGTCAAGGGTGAGAAATCCTGCACTACACCTTTGGATGATGGAATTGAAAGTGGGAAACTTGATCACTTCTGCTTTTAAATCTTAACTGACCTCAAAATGCATGAAGACACAGTGGCAATTGGTGTCTATCTATCCATCTTGGTTTTTGCAGAGAGAACAGATCAGAGGCTGATTATGTTTAATGTGAATAGCTTAAGCCTCTCCCTTCGTTTTGCCATCTGCCTTCTAATTTGATGTTTCACAGGTCTAACGGGTGATTGGGAAAAGAGTGTGAGGTATGAGTCCACCTCCTTTGCTTTGCTAATGGTTAGCAGCTCTGGGAAAACATCTGATGCACTAAGATGTGAAATGGATGTCCTTGAAAATATCTATGGATTTCTGTTATTCATAGTAACTCTTCTATTTCTAGTCTACCTCTGTTTTCCATTGCCAGGAGAATGGATAACCACAGACTTTCGCTGATGTATTACTTACCTATTAATAATCCCACAACTTTTCTTTGGATGATTTACTAATGGTTATCATCTTCAATTACAAATGAATAAACTGAAGTGTTGAAAGGATAAAAGTAGCACAGGAAGCAATGGAGAATTATTGCTGTACTGTGAAGGGAAGGTATTAGGGTAACAACCTTCATTGTTATGTGGACCCAATGCCTTTGTCCTCGATTTCGAAAAAACTGCAGACATTTTATAACTGAACAAGTCACTAGACAGAAGTCCAAATACTTTCTGGACTAGTTTTCCTTTTAACACAGGTTTATGGAGCAAGGAGGATTTTTAGAGAATATGATTTAGAGAAATATTTTCATTTCCAGGTTCCTGTCCTATGGACCTACCCGCCCATGAAGTTTCCATCATTCAGGGTGCCAAAAAGAAGCCTTTGAGTTTATTGTTAACTATACACTCTCACTAAGTGTATATCTGGGGAGAGCTCTAGGTTTCTCCAAACCCCACCCCCCACAGTTATTTAGGAAGCGGGGATCTCTGACCACGGAGACCTTCAGCAACCCAACGGGATCATGGGGCTTCAGAGTGAAGTGTTTAGCCCAGTTCACCAGGACAGAGATTACGTAGAAACATGGTGGCCTTTCTATTGAAATGATGAAGGATATACATTTCTGGGAATGTGCCACATATCGTGGGTTCTTTCCAAGAACATGAAGTAGAAGTCTCCCCCTGGTTGGGAATGAGGGCATTCAGAAAACCCAATACCTGTTTCATCAGAGACAGCACTAACTTGGCTTTGTGTCATTTCAAATAGTCTGACCCTCAGTTTTCTATCCTTTGAAATACAGAGAGTAATGGTAGACTCCCTTGTGGGGATGCAGGAGGAATCATTCATAAAACACACTGTAAAGTTTTTATGAAACTTCGAAGTACTATAATAAATTTGACGTTGATACCTTTCAGTTCTAAAATTCTCGACTTTATGACTAACCAGGGAATTTTCGCAATCTGTAAAAATTCAGTCTGTGATAGACTGTCCTAAGGCAGAATTTAATTCTGAGTAAGTGATGTTGCCTATTTTTTGTTTTGTTTTCAAAACACCGCCAACTCTTGATTTTCCTCATAAATGTAAACAATGACAATCTCAAGAAGATGAGAGTCAAAAATTTCTTGTAATCGAGTGGCATAAATTAGACGTTTTTATTATTAAAATAAGCTTACATTTGCAAAGCATGTAATGATGACAGATCATATGGAAGGAGTACTTGCTGTGTCCTAGTAACTGTGCTGAGCGTTCTAAACAGATTATATCCTTTAATCCCTAAAATAATCCTATGAGGTAAATTGCTATTATGATCATCAGTTTACTGAGGAGTAAACTGAGGCTTACACTGGTTATGTCACTTACTTAACCACCCATGGTAAGAGGCAGTGACCGGATTCAAACTGGAATCTTTCTGACTCCCTTAGTCACTCCATCCCAACATATTGCTTGGATTCTAACTACAGAGGAATTTCATGAGGACTAACATGCATGGTTTTCCTATTAGTTGTTACTGAAGCACACTGGACTGAAATCTCTTGAATTTAGCAACTCAAGTATATTTTTATTTCATAGTTGGTAAAAGTAGAGTAATTCCTGGGAAATAGGTAGAAAATAGAACATTCTTTTATGTTCTCTTCAGTTGCCTGAGGAAAGTTAGAGAATGAGAATGCCTTCTAACAATTCAGCAGTGTGGGAACCTTAGCAATTCTTTGCAGAGCAAAGCTTTTCCTCTTCTGCCTGGGGGTGGGTGGGGGTGGGCGGGGAGCTTTAGAATGCTAAGTAGATCAGCTCTGGGCTCCGAGAAAAACAGTCCTAACTAGACACTGGTTAATCTGGAATAAAGAGCATGATATCAATAGTGATAACAGGGTAAGATTTCCCTTTTTTCTCTGATCATCATCACCTCACCCTCCCCTCAAAAAAGACTGTCAACACTAGAAGCCTTATGATTGACATAATTTCTCTGAAATTTTCACATGCTCCACAAAGTAGCCTAGGAATATAGAGATTGGGAAGGTGTAGAGTACTCAGAGTTTAGGAGGTTGAGAGAGAGAGAGAGAGAGAGAGAGAAACAATATAAAACAAAGACAATGTTATGGGGTATCTGCTGTAGGCCATTGAAACGGTAGGTGAGGGAAAACCAGCTGGTGAGGTCAGTTGAACTCTCATAATGTTGAACTCCAAAGGGACTTGGATTCCCCAGACATCTGCTGGGTTAAAGACCCATGAAGGATCAAAGGAGTTACTGAATTGGAGAACTGCAACTTTCTGTTACCAACCGTAGCTAATGTAATTGAAGGAGAAATTGTGTTAGATCTCTTGCTTATGGACAGGTAAGATTTTATTGAAAGTAGGAAAACAAGAGATAGGTTGAATACTATTGCCCATGTGATGATGTGTACATAGTAGAGTGAAAATGAGGAAACTGAATACAACAGTACTGGGGAATTAAACTCTGAGGAAGCATATTAAGAAACGGAGTAAGTACATGAGAAAATATTAAAACTTCAGAAGGTGGTAGGGGGCCAGAGCAGTACTGGGGACAGTCATAATTGCAACTTTCTGGGCTGCAATTCCTCAGAGAGAGAAAGGTGGAGAAACAAACTAATAAACCCTATCTGAGGCTTCATGTCAGCTTGGTATGGGCTATGGCAACACTGTCCAGGAAGTGCTTCAACCCCACATCAGTTAAAGCTGTCAGGGCAGTGGAGATAAGGACAGCAAGGCATCTAGAATCAATTAATGATAACAAGAAGGTTAAAGTGAAGAGGAGATTTTTTTTTTTTTTTTTTTGGATAGATATGCTAGGCAAAAGGAAGAGGTCAGAGAGAAAGTTGTCTGGAGTATCTTACTGAAGCAAGATTGAGAGTTCAGAAGTCATGAATTCAGATTTTAATCCCAGTTCTTTCTAAGATATGAGGACAATGACTTGACTTATTGGCATCCGAAGTTTCCCTTCAGTGAGAGGAACCAGTTGTTGAGTAAAATAAGTAGAAAGAGATCAATTGTTGAAATTCCAGGAGGCTCTGAAAAGCTCCAGGGTTCTCCCCACATGTCATCAAAGCCATTAATAGTGAAGTTAAAATATGCCTGGTAAGGATAACACATTACACTTCATCAAGGGTACACAGGTACTTTCCTTAGAATAGGCTTTAAATTGGACTTTGAGATTAATTTGGCCATTCAAAGATGGAGGGCACCGATAAGTAGGAAGACGAGGCCTGAACTGGGTGATGGTGAGATTGGAATACAGGTTTCATTTACCTCATAAGCTCGTGTCAAGACAGTTACAGAAGGGTAATAATTCTCATCATATCATGGCCTGCCATAGGTGATGCTTCTTTAGCACAGCCACGAAAAGCAGGGGAACAATATACTGGGGAATGATCTTTCTTATCTATTCTTTATATACATAAATAAGGTGATTGTTGAGAGCAGTAATTATTGGTTGTAGGAGAGAGAGAGGTGATTGATCCACCTCAATTCCCTTTTTGCCTTGGGGATACATTCCTAGTAGAAAGGAACTTCCCTTCTCCAACTGTAGAGGAAAAGTATTGTACTCTTATAGAACTATAAAATAGCCCATCTGCAAAGGGTCTTAAAAGTAATCTAAATCCTGCCTCCTCTCTTTAGAATGAGAAAATTGAGACTCAATGAAGATGTTTGGCCCACTCAGCTTATTATTAGTGTCAGATCCTGGTGACTCCTGACCTCAAAGAGACACCATTGGCAGTAAAGGGATGTATGGAATGACCAGAAAACACTTTTTCTCCCCCAAGCACTTCTAACAACGTAACTGCTTAGACCGCTATCTCCCTTTTAGAAAGTAAGAAAATAAGCATTCTGTTTTTCAAGAAATTTGTAAGATAAAAAATAAAACTAAAGTTTCTTTGATCTTTCTTTCCCCACATTGTTCTTTATTGCCATTCCTAGAGGCAATGACACGTGATGGATGAACTTTTTTTTTTTTTACTCTTTTTAGTTTTTTTTACATACTCATATTTGTATCAATTGAGAATATATAACATTGAAAAGATATATATGATATAGAGTGTGTATATTTAAAATTATAAATGATTTCATGCTGCGCATATAATTCTCAACTTGTTTTTGCTACTCAACCATGTTTTTGGAATTAATGTTGATCTAATACTGATCTAGTTCATTCCTTTATGCTATGGTATAGTATTTTATTCCATAAATATTTCACATTTTATTACTGTATTCATTTATTGATGTTGCTTTGATTTTTTTCTATTATAAACAATGATGATTGAAAATGCTGTATCTGCCTCTTAATGTACATGTACCAAGAATTCTCAAGGTTACATACCAAAAAATTGAACCTTTAGTTTATATGGAATGCATAATTGCAGGACTCCTAACAATTTGACCTTCAGAGTAGCTAAACTAGGGCTTCCTAGGTGGCGCAGTGATTAAGAATCCGCCTGCCAATGCAGGGGACACAGGTTCAATCCCTGCTCCAGGAAGATCCCACATGCCATGGAGCAACTAACCCCACAGTGTGCCACAACTATTGAGCTCGTTGCCACAGCTACTGAAGCCCACATGCCTTGAGCCTGTGCTCCACAACAAGAGAAGCCACAGCAATGAGGAGCCCGCACACAATGAAGAGTAGCCCCCGCTTGCCGCAACTAGAGAAAACCCGTGTGCAGCAACAAAGACCCAACACAGCCAATAAATAAATAAATAAATAAATAAAATTTATTTTAAAAAAAGTAGCTAAACTAATTTGCACTACCATCAGCAGAATATTAAAATACGAATTATTTTACATCTCCAAACCCTCTTCTGTGATTTATAACAAATTCTACATTCTAACTTGAGCCTTGAAGCAATTCAACAAACAAACTCTACTTAAGTTATTATTCATTCATATTTTTCTATCATTTGTTCATTTACTTAGCAAATGCTGACTGCTCACCATATGCCTGACCCTGTGCTAAGAGCTAGTGATGAAAATATGACCAGTCTAAGCCCTTGAGGACCTCAGAGTTTAGTGAAGAAAAACGAATGTGTAAGTAAGAAAAATGTTACATTTTTATAGATATTATAACAAAGGTACAGGCAAGAACTTCTTCAAAGATAGAGATGGAGGGGATTAAAGTAAAGATAAAGAAAGTAAGGTTGGAATACAGTCTGAGAAGACTTGAGTCAAGAAGGAGGAGGAGACATTCTGCAGATGGACAGTAGGTAAGATGAGAAAATGTTCCAGAAATAGAATTTGTACCATAGAGTGAAAGTTACACTACTCAATGATTGAGTTCTTTTACTGAGTACCTGCAAGGTGCACACATTATTAAACACATTCTCTGCTATAAAGTGCTCATAAAACTGTTGAGGGTTCATGTAGTCGTTAATGGAGGCAGTATTCATATCCATTCTAGCTGATTCCACAGCATATGCTCTTAGCCATCATGTTCCTCTGCCCCTGATGGCATTTCTAATCTCCATTCTACCTTACTATTTGTTTATTTATTTCTCATTATGAAACCCTACTGTATCAAAATACTGTTTAAATAATCTCCTCCCTTCACTTACCACCAAAAGATAAATCAGTATCTTCTCAACAAATTTTATCTCCTTGAAGACAAATCAGTACTTTTAAAAAAAAGATTATCACTCTGACTAACTAAAAGAATATATTTTGGTAGCTTGCATAATCAAAGATACCATCAGATAAGTACAATAAAAACAAAGTATTTAATTTCAATTCGTAAATTCAATAAAGCACCTTTGAATAATTTCCTGTTAAAAGACATTAGCTGGTTGATAGAATATTTTTCCACAAAATTTGTCTCCTCCCCGTAAAACATATTCAAATGTAGTAAAATGAAGTACATAAAATTGTTCTCCTATATTTTGAAAAAAAATTTCCTCTTAGTCTTCTAACATTCTGTCTATACTAGTTCCTTTGTATTGTAAAACACCCCTGTGATATCACAGTACTATGGTATTCTCTCTGCTTCTTACAAATTAAACACCTGTGAGATAGAATGAGATATGGAATTGTTTTGAGTATTCAGAACAGTTCAAATATTTCCCAAACTTTCTTGGCATAGGGAAGTACCAGATGTGTTTTCCTTGAAAGAAAAAGATAAATAAGTTTAGATGTATTTCCAGGTAAATTTAATCCATTTGTTATTGATTAGCTGATTGATATAAAAAATATTTCACTGAAGCTACATGAATAAAAGACTCTCTTATTAACTCTTTGTAAAAGTGTAGGCAGATTTTTTTGTTTTTAGATATGAGTAAGAATTTTTTGGCATAAGAATTTTATATTTCTTATGTATAAAGTTTGGTGTTGAAAACTTGATGATTCTTCAGAACTTTGAGATTTCAGAAGGGGGATTAATTGCTGTATGCGAGCCTTGATTTTTAACACACAGGCAGCATGGTGCAGTGGTTGAGTATGTGGATGATGGAGTCACATAATATATATCAGTATATAAGACTATGTACTGTATAAGTCCGTACAGACTATATTAGTGTAAGTCCTGCATCTACCAATTATGAACTGAGCAGTTTTATTCAAATTATGTAACTTGCTATGCCTCTGTTTCTTGTTCCTACAATGAAGATAATAACAGAATTATCCTGATGGTTAAGTAATTTAAAGCATATGAAACACTTAAAACAGGCACATGATACATGCTCATACATGTTGCCCACCATCACATATCAAACCACAAGGACATTATCAACTGCTAGCAATAAAATGATTCCCAAATATTATTTCACATTCCTAGAACCCATTCCCACCAAATCTGAGTCAGCACCGTTTTTGTTTTTTTTTTTTTTACAATCACTTTAGGTGTCTTCTCTGTAGGTGGCTTTCAGATGTCAGTATGAGAAACATTGTGTTGGGAACAGATCTGGGACAAAAGTAATCATATTTCATGTAGATATCAAGTCCATAGGAAGCTGTGTAAATTTTTTTCCTCTGGAAGATTTTCTGTTGACTAATGTAAAGTTTCACAAATTTGGTCAGTGCTGAACCTTTCAACAGGGCTCTTGTAGGGCAAATGACAGAGTTTAGGGTAGCCCTGACCTCTATGAACCCACAAGATACTTTCAATTCATTGTGTCTGTATGATAATGAAGATATATTTTAATCACAGTTCCACACTCCTGATACCATGCTTTCCCACCATTCCCCTCAGCTCCATCAACATGACAAAGGAGTGTATGATTATCTCAGACATTGTTTAAATTGAGCTTATTTGATGAGTTAGAAACACAGGATCAATATTGGTGCAGAAAGAGATGTTCATGTTCAAATAAAACTGGTATTGGGGGTGTTGCCTGGACGTCCAGTGGTTAGGACTCAGCGCTTTCCCTGCTGTGGGCCTGGATTCAATCCCTGGTCAGGGAACTAAGATACCACAAGTTGCACAGTGGAGCCAAAAGAAAAAAAAAGTTAAAAAAACAAACAAACTGGCATTAGGAAAACAGCACAGTGACTGGTTGAGTAAGTACTTTCCTTTGCTCTGCATTATATAGTAGCAAATTAAAGAAAGTCCGATCAGAAATTTTCTTGGTCACTCTTTAATGCTATCATAGCAGGCTTTTGTCTAGTAAGAACATTTATAAGCCAATGAAGCATATGCAAATTAAGTCTCAGACATCAGCAATACTAAATATCAAAGGGATTATCTCATTGTTTACAGGCACAGACCTGGTTGATATTCAAAATATTTAGTAGCCATTATATCTCTGATGCTCACTGACTAATCAGAACAAACAAACATTGGAGGAAATCACCTAGTACAGCTATACTGCCCAAACCAGCTGAGTATTATCCCTTCTTGCTCTTTTAATCATTTGGGAATTACTGAAGGCAAGTATTAATTGAACACATTCACAGAGATGTTGTGGTCAGGAAAACAGAAACAGATACGTCAACAGAGAGAATTTAATATAGGAAATTGTTAAACAAGGGTTGGAGGACTGAAAAAAGCAAAACAGAAACACTGAGGTAAGAAAGATATAAGAACCATAGGAAGCAGCTACCATTCCTAGAGCTGGGGGAACAAAGTGAAGATATTAGAATTACTAGAAGCAATAAACTTAGTGAAGAGGCAACACAGATTGGGATTCAGACTTCTGAAAAGCATGTTCCACTTACTCAGGAGCTCTGAAAGGGCCCAGTGGAGCTAAGTACTCAGACTTCTGACCAGGAGACACTGCCCTGATGGAGTAATACTTCTGAGGCAGAGTGATGGGCAGTTTCTGGGAGTGCCAAAAGAAGCTGGAAGAACTTGCCCTGCTATCAAGCTAAATGCCTGTTCTGGGACAACACTGAAAATAGTGGCAGGTTTTGTTTCCTTCCTCCAGCCTTCCAGAGTCCCCTGGAGTGTTCCCTATGGTGGAGGATAACAGGAAGCCAAACTGGTAAAAGAGAAATATACTTAGCAGAGTTATAATCCCAGTATTACAAACATTATGTATATATGGAAAAGATTGAGAGACAATAGCTTCAAAATCAGCACAGTTGACTAGATATTTCTATAGGTACTGGTAAACTCATAAAGAGTCATCATTTGTAGCATATATATATATATGTCATATATAACACAAACATATATTTATTGTTTGATATATGTGTATTTGGTTATGTGAAGTTATAAAGTAACAGAAACTTTGATAAATTAAATAACATTTACTAATTTATTATAAATGTATTTGTGAGTCTCACTTACTGGCAAACACAGTAAGCTAGAATCTTGAAACCCTTTGACCATAAATACCTAAAAATGCCAGATAAGATAGTTTTAGGCCCTCTTTTAAACAAATGTTCTAAGAAACAGGGTCAGGAGTCCAGGTAAGTAAATGTACACTGAAGTCACTGGGTGCCAGAAGCATCTCCTGATAATGGGAAGGCTGAAGCTTAGATTTCAAAGTCTGCCTTGGAGTGGAGGTGGGAAAGATAAAGCTCTGAGATGTCCAGGAGGTAAGAAAGTAGAACAAAAAGCTACCTTCCCCAGCCTAAAGTTTTCTATGATCAGGAAAAATCTACACCCTCAGGGAAGTGAACTGGAAAAAAAGTACCCTATGGCTACAGAGTGGAAGTAAATTGGTGGTCTCAGTTTTGACTCTAGGTAGAGAAGAAAAAATTCTTCTGGTGAATTTGTGTCCAAAAGCCAGAATTTATATGGATTTGGAGCTTGAATTCATATAATTTACTTGAAACAAGAATTGTAAATTGAGACTTCTTTTTTAAAGCGTACCTAGGTAGGTAGTACCTCTAAGTGCCTGCAGAAACAAACAGTATCTTCTCTGGAGGGAAACATCGTCAATTCAGTTCTAAAAGACTTGCCTGAGATAGCGTACCAATGATTAAGGACTCACAGTGGGAAAGTAACAAATCTATGAGGAAAAAAAAAGAAAACCATGAATGAGAGTCAGTAGAAATGACAAGCAGTAGAACCAGACCTCAGACCTGAAAGTTTTCAGATATTGGAATTTTAGGATATATAATATTAAAAAATTATTAAAGACATATAATAGTGAATCAACAATATGTCTCAGAAGCAAGAATTAGAGAAAATGATAGTCAATTTGGAAAGGAACGAAATGGAAAAATGTAAGAGAAATTAAATATTCTGTGGAAAGTTTCAACAGCAGATTAAATCATGGGTCAGCAAACCTTTTCTGTAAAGGTCCAGAATTTTCATGTCCCTTTGTCTTGTATTCTTTTTGCTGTTATTGTTCTTTGTCTCACAATCCTTTTTTAAAAAATAACCTTTTAAAATTTGAAAACCTTTCTCAGCTCTCAAGCTACACAAATATAGTTTGTGGGCTGGGTTTGGGCCATAATTTGCTGATCTCTGGAATAGACCATGCTAAAAACGTAATTAGTTCTCCAGAAGTAGAACTGAAGAAATTACATGGAATTCAGAACAGAAAGATAAAATGATACAAAATACTAATGAGGGATTTGTGAGTGGAGAATAAGATGAAAAAGTCAAACTGACATCCATGAGATATAAAAGAATGATAGAGAGGCAATATTTTAAGAGAGAATTGCAGAATTTTTCAAGAATTGATGAAGGACAATCCTCAGATTCAAGTCGAATGAATCATAAGGTGAAGTCCACATTTAAGCTGAAGAGCAAACAAAAAAACCAAAAAAGAACTTTAAAGTAGTCAGACTACCCTTCATATGCAAATTGACAACTGATTTGACAGTTGGTTTATTAATTGTAATAAATGGAAGCTGGAAGACAGTGGGATAATACCTTCAAAATGCTGAGAAAATATAACTAGCAATTTAAATAGGCATTTCCATTTTACAGCTTTCTTTTCCTTCATGTCTCTGATAAGTTTCATGAAATCAGTATCTCTGCCTCATTTTTGCAATTGCTTGGATTCTGTGAGACAGAAATGTATGAAGTCACTGACTTTCTGGTTGTGGAGGAATTAGACTGGACTTATGTAGTAGTGTCTCTTTGTGAGTGTCCAGACACATCCTTTTCACTTAGAAGATAGATAAGAGTGTGGTCCTGAATAATATAGTCTCTGGACAACCTAAATAGATGCAAATCTCAATAATACAGCCCACCTACTTTGCTAATAAACAAGCATCTCAAATATTCATTCCATTTATTCTTATTTAATATCTGCATATTGAAAAGAAACTTTTAAACAAATATTTAACAAATATTTAAACAGTAATTACCCCTTTGCCCTAGCACAGGTAGGAACCACTGAGTTTTATATCATGAGGCTTCTTTGCCCATAAGCTGTGAAGGCAGAACCCCATCTGCCTTTTCACCACTGTAATCCCAGCTCCAATGAAATGCCTTAAGCACGATAGCACTTATTACATATTGGTTTGAAGAGGTGAATGAAAGGAGCAGTGAATAAGGCAGATGATTCTAGATGACAGGTTGTTCAAATCTTCATAACTCCCCCAAGTGGAGTCTTTCTTGGGGTACTCCTCGGCATTGTGTATATGTTGATATGCTTACAATGTTGTGTTATAATTCTTTAATTTCTTATTTATTGCTCAAAAAAACATGAAAGATCAATGAGTATTTGACCCATTGACAGACTGAATTAATTAATTAATGAGGAAAGTGGAAGAGAATAGCTATTAGTCTTCAGGGACCAGAGAAGGCATACTGAACAAGGTAATTTCTAATGACCTTCTTTTTTTCTCTCTTACCTAGCTCCAAAAATATAGTCTGAGAACTAATGCATCATAGTTTGGTTTACACTGCCAAGGCTCTACTGAAAAGGCTCCTATATTCAATCAGGGCGCTAATTCCTCCTTATTGAAGGCCTCTCCATCCTGGCTCTCTTCTGGGGTCCCCTTCCTGTTCTCTCACCACTCTCATTCTCTTTCCAGATTTCCTCTTTCCCATCGCCTGTTAAATGTTAGTGTACCTCTTTTCTCTCACTGTCTCTCTTCTCTTTTCATTCCCTGTGAAATCTCATCCACCTACATGATTTAATAGCAGGCTGACAAATACAAAATCTCCCCCAGCTTAGATTACTCTCTTGAGTCCTTCCAACTTTCTGTTACATACTTGTATCTTCCATAGGCATCTAAAACATAACTCACTTATAACGAAACTGATTATTGTTCCTGAAGTTTAGAGAAATGAGAATCTCTCTAAGTTCTCCAAGCTGGGATGGAGATATAGGTGGTAGACAGATCAGCAGAATGTTTTTAGGTGCATGGGAGCATCAGGAAGAAGGTTTCCCCATATTCCAAGCTGAAGATTGTCCAGATACTACCCCAGAGTAGCACTTGAAGAGACCATGGGCTCTGGAACAAGGAAGGATGTAGGGGGACCCGTGTGGATGGATAGCTTCACCGTAAATGGAGATGTGGCTCTGTGAGAGTAAGTCCATGTGTACTGAGGACACACCAGGGGCCAGATGCACCTTACAATGCTTTTGAACTTTTATATGATTCCAAGATAAAAAGAGAGTAGAGTCCCCAGTTGACTGAAATTGAGTTCCCATTCTGTGTGGGCTAGAAAGAGAAGTAAAGGTCAAATATAGAAATACATTTTTACTTTTTTGTACATCCTTTGGGCATTTTGAAAACCTGCAAAAAGGTCAAATGATTACAAAACACATTGCTGAGACTTGAAAAGCTGAAACAAGGACAATGCAAAGTGTAAAAAATCTCATATTTCAAGTCATTAGGAGCTGGATGGAAACATTTTAAAAGAGGTATAGTTTTTAGGAAAGAGAATCTGCTAAAAAAGGAATGTTTCTTGAATTACATAAGAAAGCAATTTATGAAAGGAGCTATCTGGCAATTCTGGGGGTTTTTGGTGCACAATTACTTTGGGGAATTTGTTTTCTTTTTAAAATACATACATATGCATTCAATATTAACCTTAATGTTTTAATCCTAACCCCCTATTTTTTTTAATGAGCCCTGATCTTGCCAACTGTGGTTTTTCCAACCATGGCACATTTAACAAATATTGCTCTTAATTGGCAAGAAATTTAATTCCACTTATTAAGAAAGAGGACGGATGGGTGTACTTTTAAAAGATTTTCCAAATAGGTTGAAACAAACAGGGCTTAATTCCTTATTTAACAAAATTAAGTACCCAAAACACTCAATTGCTGGGCTGTGCCAGGTAATTATGATATGCTTTTATTAAATTTATAATTTTTACTTTTTAGTGGCTCCTATTACATAGCCAGCTCTAGATAATGGAAGATCTTAATTTGGAGAAAAACTATGTGTTGATATATAGGGACTAATAGTAAAAATAAATCCTCAACTCAAATTTACAATATTATTCTACCATCAGAATTCAGTATTTATGATATTTAATGAAACAATAAGCAATATTTTTGAGGTTGGAAAAGCAGAAGAAAGAAAATCAAATTTGAATTATTATGATATGCTAGTCATTGAATCTATTAAATCCACTTGCCCTTAAGACGTCTTGTTGTTGTGGAAAGCATTTCACAAGGTTATAATTACATTTTGGTTTTTTCCCCCCTTTGCATTTAGGCTGTAGCTTTATTAAATTATTCATTATAATATACCAACTTTAAACCCAAATAGTGTATAAATACAAGATCATGTAACTTCAACACAGTATTAGAGCCTTAGGAGCTAACCAAAGGTATGTGTTCTATCGTATTATTTTCTGATTTTCACTTGTATTCTCCATGGCTTTAGCTGCCCCGACTGCCATAAATTAAGTACTCTACAGCTTTACCAGTGTAGCTTTAGTCCTTCCCCAGATGTATTCACTGGATAACCAAGACCCCTGGATGAAATTTTGGGTAACTCCTACACGTACATGCTACTTTTCTCCAAATGACAAGCAGCACAGTGCAGGCAGTGAGCGTATACATGGATTTTTAAGTGGGGAAACTAAGTTATGGGAAGACAAAAAAAACATGTTTCAGCGAAGAAAAAATATGATTTTATCATATGTGTACAAAGGTTTTGTCACAATCAGAAGTTAGACGGCATTTTTTCCAGCTGTTTTGACTTGTGATCATTTGAGTAAAAAAAAAAAGAAAGAAAGAAACATCCAAATTGAGGGTTTCAGCACTGCATCTTTGTGTGTGTGCAGGCATATGTATGTCACTGTGTCTGTTCTAAGAGACAAGCTATTTTTAACTCAAAATTTGCATTGGGATGATGCCACCACCAGCTTTACCTAAACCTCATCATGTCATTCCTGTATTTTCGTCTATCTACATATAACTGGCTCCAGCGTCAGTTTCTCTCAACCCCACCCTGATAAACTTGTTTGAATGAAAAGAAAAATCTACAACTTACCTCCTTTTGAAGGGTAGAAACGGACTCATTTTTGCAATCCTTATGTATCATAGTATCAACATAATAGGTGCTCAGTCAATGTTTGCTAAACAAATATGAGAAAAAGTTGTAGATGTCTGCGACTGTGGTTTTACATAATATATCCCTTTGTAATTCTTGAAGTTCATGCATAGTTCCTCAGAAGAAATGTTTTTACCAGTTGGCACATTTCCTTATACTTCTTTTTCTGTTCATTTATGCACACGCACACCCCTGCATTCACATACACACCCACAAAACAGAATTTTTCTCCTTCCTGACATAAATGGAATCATATTATCTTCTAACTATGATTTTTTGGCTTAGCGGATATTTTTTGGAGATTTTTGCCATGTCACTACATAGAGGTATACAACATTTTTTAAAATGATTTCGTAGGATAGGTGTTCTGTAATTCATTTAATAGCTCCCAACTTGACGAGCATTTAGGTTGTTTACTATTTTTCCTTTGCAAACTTTTATACTTTAACAATTTGATGGGTGTAAATCATACCCCATTTTAATTCTTGCACAATCCTCACCCCAAGTGAGGTTGATCACCTTCACTCCTGAGTGCTTTCAGGCACACGATTCACATACTTGGCCCAGTTTCTATTGGTTGTTTCTCCTCTTTTTTCTTTCTGATTAACATGTTCTAGGGATAATCATCCTTTTTCTTTATATGTGCTGCAGATATTTTACCTTATTCACTTGTGTTCTAATTTTGAGTTAATTTTTATTCCTTTGTATTCTAAGTTTTTGTATCAGTTTGTTTTATGTATACTTTCTGTAAGCTGTATATAGTGTTGTTTTTTTTCCTGCCCAACCTGAGTTTCCCTTTTAATAGAAGAATTTAATAAGCTCAGACGAGTGTGATTACTGCTGTGCTTGGACTTGACCTTGTCAACCTTGCTGTGTGTCCTTTGGCTGTGATTCTTTCTTTCTTTGCTCTTTTCCCTTCTCTTCCTCCTTCTTTCCTGACACTGTCTCATTTCCTTCTATTTCTAAAATTCCGGCTATATTTTAGCCTATGCATTTAAACTTTCTTGCCATTGTTTGGGGTTGATCAGTATGTTTTGTTCTACTGAAGATGACAAAAAGCTTAGCATGTTTCCATTTCACTCCTCCTCAGCATGGCCTGTGTTGAGGTCATTTGAGATTTTAATTACAGATTATTCCTTTACATTACACATCTATAATTATTCAGACTTAACTGTAAATGTCCTATGTCTAAAACATCCTCCTTCGTTTCTATCCCTTAACTGTTTATTGTAGTTACAGTTGATTTTACAATTTGTCCTGGAGGATATTATGCTTAGTGAAATGTCAAACAAAGACAAATAGTGTATGTTTTCACTTATATGTGGAATTTTAAAAAATAAAACAAAGAAATATATATATATATATAAACAGAAACAGACTCAGATACAGAGAACAAACTGGTGGTTACCAGTGGATAAAGGGTAAAGGAGGGGCAAGGTAGGTGAAGGGGATTAAGAGGTACAAACTACTAGGTATAAAATAAATAAGACACAGGGATGTAATGTACAGCACAGGGAATATAGCCAATATTTTATAATAACTTTATATGGAGTATAATCTATAAAAATATCAATCAATATGTTGTACACCTGAAACTAATATAAATCAACTATGCTTCAATTAAAATAGTTAATTAATTAAATGTTTTCTTTATGTATATTTTTGTTTTAATGGAATGTAACTTCTTTTTAAAAGGAAGTTTTTGTAAACAGTACATTTCTTTTGCTCTTGTGCCTAAATGCTAACTGACTGGGCATGAAATTCCCGGTCAAAATAATGTTATCTCTGAACTTTGAGAATATTGGTTCATTGTCTTCTAGCACCCAGAGTTGTTAGTGGGAAGTCTGAGGACAATCTGATTCTTCTGACTTTGTGGGCAGTATTTCTTTTTGTTCAAAATATTTTGTCATTTTCTAATAATATTTGTGAAATTTTACAATAGTGAGCTTAGGATAGCTATTTACTAATCCTTTTGGAAATTGAGTCTATGCATTATGGAATCTTTCAATATTCAGTCTTATTTATCTTTAGCTCTGAAAAGTTTTTTTCTACTACTTGTCAGTTTATTTCATTCACCATTTTCATTCTCTCTGGTGTCTTTAGAACTATTTTAAGTAGGTTTTGGCCTTCTGGATGCAGTCTTGATGTGGGTTTATTTCTATTTAATAATTTTCATCTCTTTGTTGTTCAGTGATTATTCTGGGAGAATTCTCTGACTCTCTCCACATATTAGTCTCCCAACCCTCTCTAACTTTATTGTATCCATTCTGTTGTTTACTCCATACACTTCAGTATATTTAAAGTTTTGAGAATTATTTATTTATTCCAAAACAAGTAGTTGTGTTTTTTTTTTAAATGGATGATACAGCTTTTTTTGATTTCTATTGGATTCTGTAAGACTTATTTAAATTTTTTTCCAGTTTGCACTATTAACTCTCTTCTCAGGTGTTCTTTGCGTGATTTAGTTTGGTATTTCTCTTTCAAGATGTTGGTTGAACTTAAATATCTAGTGATTCTTCCTTTTCTGCTGTTATCTTTGTGTTTATGTTGTATTTGTGAATTTCTGTTTGTCTATTCACGCATGTTAATTCTTCTTGAAGTTTACTTTTGGATGATTATTGAGGAGGAAGACAAGGGTGCCAGTAGCTTATCTTCTGGGTAAAGTATTTCCCCCCTACTTCTAGATGCCACTGACTCCCTATGGTTCCTCCCTTCCCTGAGTACCCAGACTCATTGCTTTGCCTGGGGGTATATGCTGTATTACAACCTACTTAGGGCAAGCTGTAGAAGGATAAAATCCAGGGTGCCCAGGTGTTCTATATGAATTTTCTCAAATAATGGCTCTGATGATGACTGTGGGGCTCTTTTCCACTCCCTGTCTCTGTTGCCTCAAGAATGAAGCATTCCCAGCATCACCTCCATTTCTGCAGACATGTTCTTGTAGATATTTTGGTTGCTTTTTTCCTAGTAGCTCAATCTCATCTTCTTTCAATCTTTCAGGAATACTTTAAAATTTCTCACCCCGAAATGACATGCCTCCTTATTTGCTTCATTGTCATGGACAAACAGATCTCTCAGGCTCTCTACTTCTGTTCTTATCTCTATCCTCATATCCATAACATCTATACTTATAACCATTTCCATAAATAAATTCCTATTATTATGCATAATTCCATGTCTTTTGGGCCATGTCTTGGGATTTGGGGTGGACAAGATGCAAGCACCTAAGTTTATTTCTAACATCTTGTTTTAATCTCCTAAAATGGTCTTTAAATGGACCTTTATTCCGTGACCTTTATTCTTTATTTATTTCTATAGAAAGGAAGGTATAACATTATAGTTTAGGTTAATGAAGTCCTTTCTGTCAACACCTAAGGTAATAGAGCTGAACACCATCATTTCTGGTGATTTAACTAATGTAGGTATGGAGCTCAGAGATCCTAAAGGAAGAGAATGTTAACATATAACTTACAATGTCTTTGCTAAATATTGGATATCTCCAAACAAGGTTGTAGCAAGTACAGGATCAAGGACAATTAAAGATTGGATTTTCTGAAAACTGCCTGAAGTGTCTATATTCTGGGTCGTTGATTAAATGAGGATCCATATGTTTGAGATACCATATGGGCAGGCCGGAGTTGACATTCCGTTATGAAAATTTAAGAACATATCTTGTCCTTGCCCCAATGGAAGGATGTCCTCTATCTATAGGAAGTTTCACCTGAAACTTCTTTTTTTCTCAAACAATGAGCTTAGACAGCTCTATTATAAAAAGTAGGCCACTATTCACTCAAAAAACTTCATTTCTTGGTGATAAAGTGTAGAGACATACCAAGTCCCTTCCCTACCACTGTAATGTAATAATCTCAACACGATTCTTAACATTGCTTGTAAAGGATGGGTAAATAATGTTGTAAAGTATTTAAATCACGAAAGAATCATTATGCACTTGACTATAAATTACTTTTCTTATTTACATAATTTTACTGCTAATATAAAAGGTCAAGCACAAATATTTTTAGATCTGTGTCACAATGAAGTGATCACTTTTAATGTAGTCTAGATGTTGATGTCAAGAAAGGAGACAAGGCCAAAACAGTGATTCTAACTCTTGATTAGAGGTATAAGTGAAATTTTCTTTTACTTATTTCATAGGTTGATCTTTACCCTTATTCGATTCTCCTATGGAAGAGACCACTAAAAGTTGCTTTCTTCACTGAATCATTCAGAGATGCTGGGGAGGCAATAATCCAATTCAGATGTTCTATGGAAGAAACTCTACTAAATTTATTCTTGATCCTGGCTCTTACATGTTTTATAAAACTGTTAGTTATGAATGCCCAGTGTTAACAAATTAGTTCTAACACCTAAAGGAGGCAGAGGCTGAAAGCTAGACCAGAATGAAGACATATATGAGTTTGTACAGGTGACAGGTATCTCGGAAACTGACCTACTGAGTTTAGTGGGGGCTAATCTGCCCTGATTTCTTTCGTTTGTTTTGCCAGGAGGTTAGTTGGGGAAGGACCTAAAATTAGGACAAAGTTAGGTATCTTGAAAATAGATACTCTTAAAGGTGAGAATACCAGGGTACCACTCTCCTTTGTTCTGTTATATTCTAAGCAGAGGGTCTTGTGGCACAGGCAGGGATTCTTTGTTTCTGTCATTTGGAAATCTTCAGAAAGTCCTTACGATAATAAAAAATGTAATAACTTGCCTTTCTAGAATGATTTTGTATTTTATCTATTTCAGGAATGTATAGCTACATCTATGGAAGTCAGGTCCTAAAATGGATTTTTACTTTACATCCATTTTGCCTGTTTATATCAATGAAGCTAAACACTTAAGTGCTATATATCTCCTTCACATGATACTGAATATCAGCACTGCAAAAAGTAATTTTGAACTAGACGTATCTTACATTCTCTCTAAGCCCAGAGATATAAGAACACACATACAAACACACACACACACACACACAGAGAAATGCATGCACATACACACTCACAGGTACATACTTGGTAGTTTTGTTTTAGCTTCAGCATAGAAAGATAGCTGTGTATGCAAAGATGCATGCCCAGTTAGCATGCAATTAAGGCAGGCAAATAAAAATAGAAAGGGGCAATGGAAATTAAATAACACGAATAACTTCTTGAAAGTTGTTTTTCCTTGCAATTAACAGTATACACCTCACGACTTCTTGAGAGGTCATGGTAGGCCTGAAGAGTAAATATTCCTTGGCAGTCGCTTTATATTTTCCCCCAGATGAGTTGTTTTTAATGGTTAAAGCAGTAGAGTGCAGCCGATATATAGAAAAAGTGACAGGTGCCAGTTTTGTTATTAAATCCCAGCCTTGGAGCCTCTGAATTTCAAATAAGGCTCCTTATTGGCTGTGTGTGTGAGGGGTCAGGGATGGGAAAGCGTGACCGGAGCAGAATGGGTTTCACTTCACTGAGCCACTCCAAAGTCTTCATTAAACATGGACATAACATTTGTGCTTGTTTTGTTTGTTCTAGACAGTTTGGATAATTACCCTCTGAAATGGTGGGCACCCATGTAGATTTGTGTATTTATCAAGGGGTGGGGGATGTTGAGGCATGGGGAGAGGAGGACGAAGGTTCATTGCGCTATTTATTTTAATCCTTCAGTGATGATTGCATTTCTCAACCTCCATACAGAACCTCATCAGTTGCCCCTTAAAACTGCTAGTTCAGGTCATTCAATTGAAATTGTATTTGATTCTAAGGGTAGCTTTTGGCAGTTCTCATTCCTTCTTCTCCTCCCCCTCCTGGAGGGTCTGAGGACCCCCATTGACTTGAGAAGGAACTCTGCCCTCTACCAGAAGAGACTGAAGGAAAGAACTCAGCCTTAAAGAAAAAGACAACCAGCCTACAAACGGCATTCCCTCAAAATAAAAGAGATCAGAGAGAGATGGGAGGCAGGGAGCAGGGTCCTTTGTCATTACCTTGTCGTTCTCCTTAAAAGAGTGTATTGAGGAGGTCAGCAATTCTGAGAAAGCCATTGTCTAGTGGTCCGTACACAGGATTCAAGATTAAGTACATCTAGGTAACAAGTCTTAGCCTTTTTTCATGGATTTTTCAGGGAATTTAGTTTGTTGTTGATTAGTTGTTGGTTAACTGTATCTGTTTGATTAGCAGGTCATTTGCTCCCTCCTGGAAAGGTAGAAATCTTAATATTTCTTTGTAGTGAAGGGAAAAAAGTGGGCATCCAGTCCTTTAATGCCACCTAACAAAAATCCTAATCACTGTAACAATTAGCCTGAGGATGAGAGGCATTATTTCTGCAGACAGGTGATCCTTGTGAAAACTATGGCATAAAACAGCATCCAATCATAGCATCTTGCTTTTCGTCCTCTCACGTGCATCATCAGAGATAGGTATAGGTAACATTATTAAGAGCTTATTATGTGGCAGACACCATTTTGAGTGTTTGACACCTATTAACTCGTTTAATTCTCATAACAACCTCATGAGGAAAGTACTATTATTGTTGTTATTATTGTAATTATTTAAAAAATGATGATTGTTTTATTTTGTTTTGTTTTGTTTTGTTTTTGGCCGCATAGCATAGCATGCAGGATATTAGTTTCCTGACCAGGGATCGATCCCACCCCCCTCAGTGGAAGCATGGAGTCTTAACCACTGGACTGCCAGGGACAACCTAATGATTCTAAGGCATTGAGAAATTGAGTAATTTGCCTAAACCAGAAAGGTACTAATAAGTATCTGAGCTGGGATTTGAGCTTACATAGCATGTGGCCCCAGAGTGTGTGATCTTAACCACCATGTCTCTCATGAGAGGAAGGTAGAGCAGGCATTAGATACAGTGAGAGACCAAGAACTTAGAGACACCCTTTATAGTCTAAAGTATTAGAGCTGGAAGAAGAGCCAGGTGTCCTGACATCTTCGTCTAGATTTCCTCCACCCACGCCATCTAAGGATTCTATGTATCTTTAGAAATGGCATCTGAAGAGCCAGTCTTCCTAGGTTACTGGGTACAGAGAAAAAAATCTCTTTCGTGGAGTTGCCATCCTTGGGATGTGAAGGGTGGAAGGCACCAGGGCCTATGTGTACCTCATGCTCTACTAGGTACTGTGTGCAATGAAACCAAGAAACAGTTTTGAACTTAGGAATATCACAGTCTGCTAGGAAGCCGAGACATGGAACAAATGGGACTTTAAAGTTAATGGAGTTTTCCTTATTTCAGGATGTGCCTACATGATGATTGAAAAAAAAAAAGATCAACTGATTATTTCAACTAACAACTTGATGCCACTTTTGATCCTTAAAAAAGGAATCAATGAACCTCATGGTTGTGTTCAGAAAATTTCAGAGTGAAGGGGAGTCAGTGTGGATCAGCAGTACTTTTTAAGGACATGCTTGTAGCTCAGCTGTGACGGACACTTTCAGATGCAAAGACCAATGGAGGCAGAATAGTTAGCTAGGGGTGAGCACAAGTGATCCTTTATAGAGTGGATTGATCCTGTGCCCTCCAGCATTCAGTTGCATGAGAGTATTGTTCAAAGGAGGTGACAGACTCCATCCACAAACAAATATGGGCACAAAGAGTAGTAAAAAAATACCATAAAGGAAAGTTTCATAAACATTAGAAGAGAGAGACAAAGCTACTATTTACAAGGACCTTATACTTGCATTGGAAGTGATATGATGTAAATTTATTTGTAAAATCTAGAGAAAAATATAAGACCATATACCCAGGTACCATGGATGCATACTTGTGCAGGAGTGAAGCTAATAAGGGGAAAAGCTAAATAGTTTTAAGGTTAGTTTATGTCAGCATTTGTGTTGTCTTCTCTTAAGATTTTTTTAGAAACCTTTTTAGAGTGAGAGTGAGGACCATATAATTTGTTAGTTTATGGCTTCAGACATGATCTTCTCTACAATAAGCTTGTCTGATGCACTCAGTTTTAGGTGTGTTAGGTAGGAATGGACATATTTACTTGCCCAATGTGTGCTGGAAACCCCAGCTGGTGTGCTCCCCTTTCTTCTAGGGCCTTGCTTTTCTCAGTATGTTGAAAACCTGGGGCCATTTGCTGCCTGGTGCTTCCTACAATGCTGTAGGGTATGTGAGACCAGGAACTGTGGCTGGCCTTTAGCAGCATGGCATGGGGGAGACTTGTTGTTCAGGGAGTCTTGGATGTTTAGCGCCTGCAAGAAAATACAGGTGGTGGTGAGGCTACCCAGGTTACTTTTGCATACAACCATGTATGCAAAAAACTATATACTGCTGAAAAAGAGGTTATGTGTCTGATTTCAATCCAAGGAAATGTTCTGGGTTTTAGAACTACAAGAACCTTGGAAGACATTGGATTGAAATCTTTTCCAGGACAGAGACTCCTTCCAGCAACACTCTAATCTCGTATCTGCTTAAACTTGCAGTAATGAGAAATTTACCAACTTTTGAGGCACCGTATTCTTTAAGTTGAAGTGTGCCTTTCAGCATCTTTACCTGGCTCTTCTTTATAAAGCGGCACAAAATAAATGGTTCTTTCTGAATCTTCAATAAACCAAAGTAAACTCAGACCACTGACAAGACACTATATGGGCAATCTTTCATCTTCTGAGTTACTCTACTTTTGAAACTTTCTGTTTCACTTGCATGTCTTAAAATGTGTGACTCAAAATTAGAGTAAACACCACAGGTGTCCTCAGACAAGAGCTCAGGTGGTAAGACACGTGCCTCCCTTGAGTAGGACATCTTGTCATTTTTAATACAACCCAAGATGATGGTAATTTTTTAGAAGCTCTGTACCCCCTTCACTAGTGGTTGGCAACTGGGTGATTTTGCCCCCAGGGGATATTTGTCAGAAGACATTTTTGGTTGTCATACCTGGTAGGGTACTAGAAGCATATAGTGTAGTGGGTAAAGACCTGGAATACTGCTAAAAGTCCTCTGAAGCACACCCACAACGAAGAATGATCTGGTCCTGAATGTCAACAGATTCAAGGTTGAGAAATCCCAATCTTGACCACAAATATCCTGAAGACAAGCTTCACCTGAACACCAAAGCTAGTACTAAAAGGAATAAGGGAGTCAGAAACACACTCAGCCTACAGTTAAGGAGGCAATCTAAGTGTGCAGAAGGGTCTGAGCCTCAGGGTGATACCCTTCCTGCAGCATTAGCCAGAAGGAAGGCTCTGGATATTATTAAGAGACTGGCAGAAAGCTCAGTTTATCACAAGGGCATCAGTTTGGTATCACAAGTCTCACTAAAAGGCAAGCCAGAATGTACATGTAAAACTGCTTCTACACCAGAAAGGAAGCAATTGTAATCATGTTTGCAGATTCAACACTAGGCGGAAAACAAAGGTCTTGGTATAGTTAGCAGTTTAAACATTCTTTGGTGGGAGTAACATGCTTGGGAACTGATTCAAATCTAAAAATTCTCTAGGACTGAAGACAGTGAGGTGACATCAGAAGAGGTCACTTTTGTTATGAATTATTTAGTAAGCAGTAAGAGAGTTAAACACAGGAAATTTGTTGATTCTCTTTAATAATTCAGAAAATGCAATTTAAAATGACATAAACCTGGCAAAAACAAAAATACCCATTTTGCCTAGAATGTGGATAAAATAGGCATTTCCATAGTGGATATGAGAGTAGAAATTGATATACTTTTCTCAAAAATAAGTTAGAAAATCTACAAGGAAAGCCCTAAAAATGCACAACCTGATGACTCACTTCTCTGAGACTGTCGTACAGGAGAATTACATTTAAGAAAAAATATTTAGCAATAAGAAATGCTTATTACTGTACTGTTTTAGGGACCAGACTAAATGTTTTTAAGTGGGGATGGGTTAAACAAGTTATGACATATCACAAGATAGAGTATTATGCCATCATTAACATTATATGAGAATATATTTATTGATGTGAAAATATGACATGCCCACAAAATTGTACTAAATGAAAAAAGAAAATGCATATATTTTTGTATGTAGACATTAAGTGGGTACTGCAGGGAGAGACCTGGATTAAAAATTTTGTTTGAATGTTTGTATTTTCTAGTTTTTGATACTAAGTTCTGCTTTTTTTAGACAAAAAATAGAAGTACTTTTTAAATATGAGTTATGTTAGAAAAAGGAAAGCCCATAAGATGGCCAAAAGTAATTTATCACTTTAATAAGTAATGAACAAGAAGTATAAATTGTAGACTGCTGAAAAAAGCACTTTAAAAGTCTGAGGAAACAGTAAAATTAGGCCAGGGAATAATACTGAATGTCTTTGATTACCCAAATTTAGACAGGCAGGATATTATAAGAGTTGGAGGTGAGAATTTCACAAAGAACAAAGGATTGTTTCCTAGAACAGGCAGTTCACAAGCAAAAGAAATGCACTCTTTTGGCCGTTGCGTTAAAGAGCTGATTCAGAAGATAATGGTAAATGAGTCCGAAACCAATTAAAAAGAATCTTTACTGAAAGGGAAGAAGCCAATCTGATCATTGTTAGGATGTCTAAGTATTTAAATGGCGTTGAGATGAGGATTTAAAACAGAGATTAAAAAAACGAACCGCAATATAGGACCCACTGAGGGATCCCCTGCCTCACATCCCACAGTGAACTGCATAGTCATCTCTGCGTTTGTGAGCGCCTGTCAGTGTCCAAGTGGTTAACTGCGGGGTTCACACTGACCAGATAAAGCGTCCATGGATCTGTGCATATAGGCCAGGCGTGGCAAGAAGGGTGTTAAAGGCTAAGGCGTAAATTGATGATCCTGTGCTATTATTGGTTACAGCTAGGTCTTACTGCGTATGTCTTTCTGTAGCAAAGAGGGCCATCCAAAGGTTGGCAGCCCAAAGCAACAGTTCAAACAAAATGGGAAACATCTCTTCCCTTTGCCTAACTGTATGAGGAGCTCTCTGCGTCTGGCACTCCCTGTGTGGTCCAGGTGTCAGAACCTCCAGAGAGGCCTGTTGAAGTTAGCGAAAATCCAAAGGAAGGCTGCAAAGTGGACTGGAGGCATAGCCACATGGAGTAAAAAGTGAGGAGAGTAGGGAAGCAGAAAGAAAGAAGGCAAACTGAATGTTAATGAATGTTTATTTTCCTTCCAGGTAATAGAAACTCTGCCAGGCCTTTGCACAAGATACCTTATTTAATTCTCAAGGTTCACTTATCTGGCAAGACAATTTACCAATCCAATTTTTATTATTCTCAATTCATTTTGAGAACGTGGTGTATCTCAACCCCTCCTTTTCTGGCTGTGTGACTTCAGGGAGTGGTTTCACTTCCCTGTGTCTAGTTTGTATAATAAGTCTGATAATAGCATTCAAGAAGTGGTTGAACTCTGTGGTCTTGTTCACTCAAATCTGGGTGCTCCAGAATGAGGCAGCTACTTGAAGTTTGAGTTTTAGCCAAGCTGTCCTCAACTTCCTCCACTTCACGTGGCTGGTGATGAGATTAGGGATGGCCTTCAGGTGGATGTGACGTGCACTACCTACAGCTGGCCTGATTTAGTCATATCCCTGTGTTTGCATCTGCTCGACGCATGGAAAAAAAGCATCCCTCCCTTCGAGCCCCGAGCTGACACAAAGGCAAAGGCTGAACTAAATTGATCCCATCAGCATTTGTTTTTAAATTAAAGGAACGAGAATTTGAAGGGAGTGGCTAACTCAGAGACCCCTTGGCTGAGGGCACTTAGAAGCTTATCATTGCAGGCTCAAAAATGTAGTTCTATTAAGGGAAAATAGAAGCCTAATGTCTCCAAATGTTTTAATTATTTATCTACTGCTGTTTCAACTTGTCCTCTGATGTTGGCCATGAGTCAGATGCAGACTTAAGCAGTGTTTTAGCAATTATTATGCCAGCATTAACTTTTCTTCTGTATTAGAAATCAAATCAAAGGACTTTTTCCCCTCGTTGTTTATTTTTTTAAGACAGATGAAGAAATGAACATCTAATGAGGGAAAATAAAATCCTAAAATAGCTCAGAAGGTCATAAGCATCCCTGTCAACAGTTCCAGGGAAAAACAACAACAACAACATATAGTTGCACCTCAAAAACATAAGCTTCTGGGACAAAACCTATTTTGAAAGGAAGCAAGCCTCAACAGCCAAAAATGTTGAATTCCTGCCTCGAAGAGCAACCCTACCTAAGTTACCCAAGCTGCTGTGTGTCTTAGTTTTCTTAGGAGAAATAAGGTATACAAAAATCCTGGGGCACCTTACATAATCTATTTAATTTGATTTAAATGACTATGTTTTGAGGCATCAAGTTATGGGTGGCACTTCGATGGAGCTGCACTAATCTATAATGATGTTTTAAAGTACCAGACAAAATTACCTGCTGAATAGAAGCAAATTAAATCTTTTGCCTTCCTGAGTTTGAATTAAGGATTAAATATGGACACATCCTCTTCCATCTTTAATTCCATACCTTGCTTGAGAACGCAAAGATAGGAAAAGTGGCTGTACTACTTAGTATGTGGAACAGGATCTACATTTTGGGCCAGAGAATTGTAGACTCTGAAAATTGGAAGAGGCATTAGAGGTGAGGCAGTACACCCATGGGGCTCTCCATTTAAATAAAGTAAAACTGACCACAGTTCTAGGGAAGAAGGCCAAGCTGGCCTATCTGGCATCTTTCACAACTTGCAGATCAAATAAATCTTCAAAAGCTGTTTTTAAAAGAGCCATTATATAAATGATTGTCTGCTGTTGCATAAGTTGTAGTCTTTTAACCATAACCTCATTTATAAGCTAAATCAGTAAATGGTGACAAAAGCCATAGGGAAAAGATTTATTGTACTTTAAATTTCAGTTAATCTAGATACAGAGAAATATAGTAAGAAATAAGTAATTCAAGGTAGAAAGTGATGAAAGACACTGACCCTGGTGCTAAACCAATAAAATGTATATTAAATGCCTGCTGGATCAAGGCATGGTATGGTTAGCTCTCTGTATTGATTGGTTCCACATCCTGGGATTTATTTGGAACAAAAAATGAAAAAGAAAAAAATTCTAGAAAGTTCCAAAAAGCAAAACTTGAATTTGCAGTGCACCAACAACTATTTACATAGCATTTACATTATATTAGGTATTATAGGTAGTCTAGAGATGATCTTCAGTATACAGGAAGATGTGCATAGGTTACATGCAAACACTACATCATTGAATATGAGACTCGAGCATCTGCAGATCTTGGTATCTGCAGAGGTCCTAGAGCCAATACCCATGGATACCGAGGGATGACTGTACCAGTGCTTCAGAGAAACAGACAAGGTACGATGTATGCTTTGACTCCAGGAAGGCTTTCCCAGTCATTTTTCAGTGTTTTGAGACCAAGGCCTTTTTGCAAAATGTGGAGGAGTCCCCCCTGGAGCCAAGGGAAGCTCAAGAAAGTCCTGCAAGACCAGGACCCCTGTTACCTGCTTCACTCCAAGCAAATTTGGGGAGAGAGAGATTCCTCTTACTGTTTCATTTGAAAAAGATTCTACTACTTTAAACTTTGAAGAACAGCTAATACCTTTATTTCAGAGATGATGAAATATATAATCAAATAGTATTATCTTATATACACACTTTTTTGCGTTTCCTTTCACTGTTCCCCCTTTCTGTAAGGTCATCAAAAATCCCTCAGAAGGAAAAAAACATTGTTTGGTTAACAGAATTTTAAAAAGCCACAAGCTATGGCCATTATTTTCCCTGCGGGTTGCTTGATGAAGAAATCCTATAAGTTTCTGTTACTGCCTCTATTTTTGGATTTATTTTGCATTGCAAGTCCAATAAATTTTAATTTCTCTTTGCTAATTAAAATTAGATTTTTTTCAACTGAAAATAATTTACTAAATCCCTAATATAGAGTCAGAATAGAAGTTCATACCAAGAACAGATAGGGGAAGGTGTAGATATAAAATAAGTTTAAAACATGACCCTGCCCATGAGGATGTTATAGTCTTGTTGGGCAGACAAGACAAAAACCCAAAACATCACAATAAATAAAAGGAAGTTTCTTTATGGAAAAATTTCCTTTCTTCGGCTAACCTTCATGAGGTAAGGAGGATCAAAAAGAAAGAGTGGACTAGGAAAGCAATGGGAGGAAGAGGTCATATGAAAGAGAAATAAAAATGCCAGCTCTTAAGGGTTTTTCCAACATCACAAAATATTACTTATGGAGTAAAACTAGTACCTTCGGAAGACGTTGCTGCCAAAGGGCTTGGCATTTCCATAATGGTGGGGAAGGAGAGACATCTCTGATTTCCATAGTATTTTGTAATTAATTTGGTGCTCTTATGGAAAATTAATTGGTTTTTGGATAATGAAATAGAAATATTCAGACTCTGGCATATTAAAAGAAATTCTTTTTAATAGACACAATGTCAGCCTGATAATGTGGTTTTGCTCCCCCAGGTGCTCAGATGCAGTTTCAGAGTAGCCCGAGAGAGAGCCTTGGCGGCTCAACAGTTAAGCAAGCTTCTCCCTTGCAACTAAAGCTAAGCAGATTAATTAAAACTTAAAAGCATTATGATTTAGTTATGAATAACAGTTTGCGGGTGACAGAGCTCCCCGCCTATAATTCACTGTAACAAAATGACACTTGGGTTCGCTGCTGCTATAATTAGCTTTTGATATACTATTTCTTGGAAATTTCTCACCAGCCACAGCCTGTGTGTTTCCAGATGTCCTGCACATACTTAAAAATGGTAAACATTAATTTATAGGGATGACAGCTGTGGGTCAAGTTTGAGGTTGATTGATAATTCCTTATTCAAATGTGTGCCTATGCACCTTCATTTGTCATTTGCTAGCGAAACAGAAAGCCATTCACCACATTCCTAGTTAATATTTCATTTTTTTCATAAATTATCTGTAAAAGCAAAGCAATAGAATTTAGACCTTTCTTCACCATATGGCATGGAATATTAATGGAGTGGAGGGTTTTAAAAAATTATTTTGCAGTCAGAAGGATTGTGATTTGTTAACCTGATATCCTGTATTTGAACAGTGCTAAGCACACAGTGGGCGCACAATAAATGCAGCCTTGTGACTGCAAGGGAGCTCAAAACGCTTTCTCGATGACAGGCTGTAATTTCTCTGAGCAGCTGTCCCATTTTATAAATTACAGAATAGCAGACCTGTATAGTTTTCCTAAGAGGTGATAAAGTGATTCATCTGTAGGTCACGTTCAACTTGAGGGTAGAGAAAATGACCTGTGCTCACAGAAAACGCCTTCTCTCTGGATTATTTATTGGGTTAGACTCGAAGTGCACACCTGACCAAGCCTTCTTTCTCTTTGACTCCTTGTATGAAGGCAAAAGAGATCCCAGAAACATAAAGAAAAATACTGTCATTTGGCCAGTTGTCTTATCTATAAGACATCAGGTTGGTTGACTGAATTTTCCACCAAACTGGCAGATTTGTTTTTCAGTTTTGAAATGAAAATTTGTGCAGGATTTTGGTACTTTGGGTACATAGCCATGGTTAGAATGCCTGAATCCTCACTACAAAATTATAAGCTGGGCTTTCCAGGTGGCACAGTGTTTAAGAATCTGCCTGCAAATGCAGGGGACATGGGAAGATTCCACATGCCATGGAGCAACTAAGCCCACTAGTCACAACTACTGAAGCCCGCACACCTAGAGCCTGTGCTCTGCAACAAGAGAAGCCACCATGCTGAGAAGCCCGTGCACCACAATAAAGAGTAGCCCCTGCTCTCCACAGCTAGAGAAAGCCCATGCGCAGCAACAAAGACCCAATGCAGCCAAAAATGAAAATAAATAAATTTATAAGGGAAGAAAAAATAAATTATAGGCTGCAATTACATGACAGCAAAAGATCTCATCAGTGCAATGAAATACGCAATGGAACTAGTTTTAACGCTGTGTATTCAGCTCCTTAGTCTTTATTACCATAACCTTATTCATACAAACAAGGGACTAGATACGCTTATTGAGGCACCAGAAACAAATTGAGATTTAAAAAGATTCTAGGCTTCCTGGAAACAGGGCAGACTTGTCATCTATGTTTCACAGTCACTTAATAATCATGAACAGATTATTCTACAAAACATCCCTGTAAACCGGAAAATGTTATTTCAATTTCAAGTTATAAAATATTGTCTATGTTTTCCTGTGCTGTAAAATGTATCCTTGTTGCTTATTTATTTTATAAATAGCAGTTTGTACCTCTTAATCCCCTACTATCTTGCCCCACCCTTCCCTCTCCTCACTGGTAACCACTAGTTTGATCTCTATATCTGTGAGTCTGTTTCTGTTTTGTTATATTTATTCCTCTGTTTTATTTTTTAGATTCCACATATGAATAACATATAGTATTTGTCTTTCTCTGTCTTACTTATTTCACTAAGCATAATACCCTCTAGGTCCATCCATGTTGTTGCAAATGGCAGAATTTCATTTTTTTTATGACTGATATTACATCGTATATGTATGTATACCATATCTTCTTTATCAGTTCATCTGTTAATGGACATTTAGATTGATTCTGTATCTTGGCTATTATAAGTAATGCTGCTATGAACATTGGGGTGCATATATCTTTCTGAATTAGTGTTTTCAGCTTTTTTGGATACATATGCAGGAGTGGATTGCTGGATCATATGGTAGTTCTATTTTCAGTCTTTTGAGGAACCTCCATACTGTTGTACATAGTGGCTGCACCAATTTACATATCCACCAACAGTGTACTAGGGTTCCCTTATCTCCACTCCTTCCCAACATTTGTTATTTATAGACTCTTTGATGATAACCATACTGACATGTGTGAGATGATATCTTGTAATTTTGATTTACATTTTCCTGATGATTGATGATATTGAGCATATTCATACGCCTGTTGGCCATCTGTATGTCTTTCTTGGAATAATGTCTATTCAGATCTTCTGCCCATTTTTTAATTAGAATGTTTGGGTTTTTGCTAATGAGTTATATGAGTTCCTTATATATATTTTGGATATTAACCTCTTATCAAATATATAATTTGCAATTATTTTCTCCCATTCAGAAGAATATCTTTTCATTTGTTGATGGTTTTCTGTGCTATGCAGAAGCTTTTTAGTTTGTTTACTTTCACTTTTGTTGCTTTTGCTTTTGGGGGTCAAAAAAAATCATCTCCAAGTCCAATGCCAAGGAATTAACGCTTATGTTTTCTTCTAGGAGTTTAACGGCTTCAGGTCTCACATGCAAGCCTTTAATCCATCTTGAGTTAATTTTTGTGTATGGTGTAAAATAGTGATCCAGTTTCATTCTTTTGCATATGGCTGTCCAGTTTCCCCAAGACCACTTATTGAAGAGACTGTTCTTTCCCATTGTATATTCCTGGCTCCCTTGTAAATTAATTGACCACATATGCATGAATTTATTTATGGGGTCTCTATTCTAGTCCATTGGTCTATGTATCTCTTTTTATGCCAATACCAAACTATTTTCATACTATAGCTTTGTAATATAGATTGAAATCAGGGAGTGTAATGCCTCTAGCATTTTTATTTCTCAAAATTGCTTTGGCTATATGGGGTATTTTGTGGTTACATACAAATTTTAGGACTGTTTGTTTTATTTTTGTGAAAAATACCATTGGAATTTTGATAGGAATTGCACTGAATCTATATATTGCTTTGGGAGTATGGACATTTTAAAAATATTACCTCTTCTCATAAGCATGGTATATCTTTCCATTTATTTGTGTCTTCTTCAATTCCTTTAATTAATGTCTTATAGTTTGCAATATACAGGTTTTTTTACTTCCTTAGTTAAATTTATTCCTAGGTATTGGTATTTTATCCTTTTTGATGTGATAGTAAATGGGATTGATTTCTTAATTTCTCTTCCTGATAGTTTGTTATTACTGTAAAGAAACACAACAGATTTTTATGGATTGGTTTTCATATCAAGCAGCTTTACTGAATTTGTTTATTAGCTCAAAGAGTTTTTTGATAGAGTCTTTAGGATTTTCTATATATAATATCATGTAATCTGCAAACAGTGACAGTTTTACTTCTTTCTTTCCAATTTAGAAGCAATATATTTCTTTTTCTTACCTAATTGCTCTGGCTAGAACATCCAAAGCTATGTTGAATAAAGGTGGCAAGAGTGGGCATCTTCGTCTTGTTCTTGATCTTAAAGGAAAAGCTTTAAGCTTTTCACCATTGAGTATAATGTTAACTGTGGGTTGTCATATATGGTCTTTCTTATGTTAAGGTACATTCCCTCTCTACCTGCTTTATTGAGATTTTTTGTAATAAGCAGACTTTTTATTATAAGCATTTATCAAATGCTTTTATGCATGTATTGAAATGGTCATGGGATTTTTATCCTTCATTTTGTTAATGTGGTGTATCACATTGAATGATTTGTGAAGGTTGCACCATGTATGCATCCCTGGAATAAATTTCACTTGATCATGATGTATGATCCTTTTAATGTATTATTGAATTCAGTTTGCTGTTATTCTGTTGAGGATTTTGCATCTATGTTCATCCAGGATATTGATCTGTAATTTTCTTCTTTCTCTGTCATCCTTGTCTGGTTTTGGTATCAAGGTAATACTGGCCTCATAAAATGTGTTTGGAAGAGTTCTGCCTTTCTTTTTTTTTTTTTTGAAAGAATTTGAGAAAAATTGGTATTAATTCTCCTTTGAATGTTTGGTGTAATTCAGCAGCGAAGCCACCTGGCCCTGGACTTTTGTATATTGGGAGGTTTGTGATTATTGACTCACTCTCCTTGAGAGTAATAGATCTGTTTGGATTTTTTAAATTTCATCATGATTCAGTCTTGGTAGGTTGTGTGTTCCTAGGAATTTATTCATTTCTTCTAGGTTGTCCAATTTGTGGGCATATAATTGTTCAGAGTGGTCGCTTATGATTCTTTGTGTTTCTGTAGTATCAGTTGTAATATCTCCTCTTTCATTCCTGATTTTATTTTTATAATAAATAAATAAATAAATAAATTTATGCCAATACCAAAATTTATTTATTTATTTATTTGTTTATTTATTGGCTGCATTGGGTCTTCGTTGCTGCACATGGGCTTTTGCTAGTTGCAGCAAGCAGGGGCTATTCTTCATTGTGGTGTGCAGGCTCCTCATTGTGGTGGCTTCTCTTGTTGCCAAGCACAGGCTCTAGGCACGTGGGCTTCAGTAGCTGCGGCACATGGCCTCAATAGTTGTGGCTCACAGGCTCTAGAGTGCAGGCTTGATAGCTGTGGTACACAGGCTTTGTTGCTCCGCAGCACATGGGATCATCCCAGACCAGGTCGAACCTGTGTCCCCTGCATTAGCAGGTGGATTCTTAACCACTGCGCCACCTAGGAAGTCCCCATTGCTGATTTTACTTATTTGAATTTCCTTTCTTCCTTTCTTTGTGAGTCTAGCTAAACGTTTGTCAATTTTGTTTACCTTTTCAGAGAACCAGCTTTTAATTTCATTGATCTTTCTTATTGTCTTGTCTCTAGTTCATTTATTTCTGCTCTAATCTTTGCTCTTTTCTTCCTTTTACTAACTTCGGACTTCATTTAAGCTTCTCTTTCTAGTTCTTGAGGTGTAAAGTTAGGTTGTTAATTTGGTACATTTTTGTTTCCTAAGGTAGGCGTTTATTGCTGTGACCTTCCCTTTAGAACTCTTTTTGCTGCATCCCATAAATTTTGGTGTGCTACGTTTCCATTTTTGTTTGTATCAAGGTATTTATTGATTTCTCTTTTGATTTCTTCTTTGACCCATTGGTTGTTAAGTAGCATGTTGTTTATTTTCAACATGCTTGTGAATTTTCCACTTTCTTTGTGTAATTCATTGCTAGTTTTATACCACTGTGGAGAGAAAAGACATTTGATAAAATTTCCATTCTTCTAAATTTATTAAGACTTGCTTTGTGGCCTAACATATGATCTATCTTGGAAAATGCTCCATGTGCATGTGAGAAAAATGTGTATTCTGTTGCTTTTGGATGGAGTATTCTATAAGTTTCTGTTAAGTTCATGTGTTCTAACATGTTGTTTAAGGCTGATGTTTCCTTATTGATTTTCTGTCTGAATGATTTATCTGTTGATATAAGTGGTGCATTAAAGTCCTTTGCTCTTATTGTATTTCAGTCTATTTCTCCTTTTAGGTCTGTCAATATTTGCTTTGTTTGTTTAGGTGCTCCTATGTTGAGTGTGTAAATATTTACAACTGTTTTATCCTCTTGTTGGATTGACCCCTTTATCATTATGTAACACCCTTCTTTGACTCTTACTACAGTCTTTGTTTTAAAGTTCATTTTGTCTGGTGTGAGTATAGCTACTCCAGCTTTCTTCTGGTTTCCATTTGTATGGAATATCTTTTCATCCCTTCACTTTTTCTGTGTGTATCCTTACATCTAAAGTGTGTCTCTTGTAGACAGCATATTCTTCTCTTTCTATCTGTTTAGCCACTCTATGTCTCGACTGGAGAATTTAGCCCATTTACATTTAAAGTAATTATTGATAGCTATGTGCTTATTGCCATATTGTTAATTTTTTCTAGCTGTTTTTGTACTTCTTTTTGTTCCTTTCTTCTTCTCTTCCTCTCTTCCTTTGTGATTTGATGACTTTCTTTAGTGATATGCTTAAATTCCTTTCTCTTTATCTTTTGTGTATTTACTGTAGGATTTTACTTTGTGGCTACCATGAGGTTTACATGTTACACAGAGAGAGAGAGAGAGAAAAGGGGAGAGAAAGAGAGAATGAAAGAGAGAGAGAAATCTTATGATGTATGTGATTCAGATTTCAGAGTTTTCAGTCCCTCCATAACCATATTACATTAACAAAACCTCTGCCATTTCACATAAAATGCACTGTCAGGTAATTGGATATTGTAGAGAATACTCTCTACTACTCCACACAACATCCCCTTCTTGTGGACTCAAGAAGAATGTTCTCTCTAACTTAACACTGGGAGAAGTTGAGCTGCTTCTTAGTAGTTGTTGAAATGTTGCCAATATTTTGGAGACTTTGAATTGTGCTTCTTTTGTCTTTGGACACTAGGGAACTCAGAAACCATTTGCCATCCATACTTATGCATGGGAGTTTGAGGTATATACTTGATATACTAATTTTATCCCATTTCAATTTATTTGTCTACCCTAAATTTCTCTTTATCTTGTGGCATTTTATCCAAAATGTATTTGCACTTTTCACCAGCCTCAGTTTTTTTTTTTTTTTGAAAACAAAGCAACATAAAGTAAAAAAAGATGAAAGAACTAAAGGAACTACAGAAGGTGGAAATTTAGAAGAAGAAGAGAGAAGAAAGCAAAAAAAAGAAAATCTAAAATGGGTTTAAAAATTGTACAATTACTTTGGGCTGCATAAATAGCTAAGGGAATGATTTACACACCACTACTACATTCTTAGCAAATCAAATCTTGGAATGCTTTTCCAATGTTGCTTTTTGCCTGATTTCTTTTTGTTATTGTTGTTGTTTTTTATTTGTTTGTTTTTTTGGAGTTGCCTAACTTCCTCTGAACTTACTCTGATATGAGTTCCTGGTGGGTAAGCACCACATCTCATTTATCCTAGAATTTCCCCAGCCTACCACTTTGTCCAGAACATAATAGAAGCTTAGTAAGTAGCCACTGATTGAAAAACATCACGCAGTACTCAGATTTTTAGGATGGTATGAAATATTTTGGTACTTATTTAATGTTGGTTCTTCTAATTATTTCACCAGAAACACAATAATAAGGTGAAGAAGAAACATCTAGTGCTTATGGTGGGGGATGGAAGAGGGTTCTGTCGATTTTTCTTCTGCATGAAAAGGACACAGCTCTTTCAAATTCAGCAGCTGAGTGGATCCATATGCCTTCCAGGCAGAGTGTAGTCAGGGTAATGCTACAGATAATGTAAGTAATTAACCCTTTTGTAGTCTCAGAATTTCAAACTTCTAGGTAATGGCATTTGTATAGTAATTTTCCTTGGTTCTATATAAAATCTTTAGCAGAATCATAAGATTTGCATTTAAATGTAAAGGGTGGAAGTAAGGCAATGGAAGTTATTAAAATGAACACTTGATACATTTGGATAAAAGTGGCTTAGTACAATAAACTATATCTTGCATGATCATTTGTAATCAGGAAATCATTGGTGAATGCCCACAGTTGTGAGTCCCCCATATTTGAAAAAAAAATTCATATGCCCAATTTCCCTTTCTCTGCTTTGCTCCCCCTCTCCTCGTGTTGCTCCTTCTCTCCCATTCATTCATGTTTTGAAATTTGAACAGAACATATATCTAAACAATGAAAAATTCTTCTGTTTTATGATTATAACTGTGCACATTCTGAAGAAGTTTTCTTCTCCTTTCCCTTACAAAAAGATATTTTACCCCATTTCTTCTCTTTCCAGTTGTGGAAATCAGTAGTATTAATGTGTCCAGTATTCGTTTGTACTGATGAAGGTATTAATATAGCCATTTAATCGTGAGTCCTGAAAGAGACATACTTAAAAAAATTTGCAATATAATCTTGCCCAAATGTTATTTCAATGCCAATTAAATCCAAAGACTGAAGATGATAGTAAATAAAACCCTGTTATTTTCCTTCTGGGACTGTACTCTTTGCCCAGCCTAAGGTCTTTTGCTGAAAATGAGATTGGTTGTCCCAGTTTAGTTTTAGAAAATAATTTATAACAAAAGTAGCTTATGATAGTCACATTAGTAAACAAGGGCAGAGAAGATTTAATGAGTGGGAGTGCCTGGAAAACACTAAAATGACACAAAGGCAAAGGTATATAGGCAAAAAAGGAGGGATGTTCTGTAAAAAGATACAATAGATGTTTCATTCTAGGGGATTTTAATATATGGAGCAAGTAAACTTAATTTTAGATGAATATCAAACATATCCTCAGATGTAAGTTAATTTTCCTATATCAGTGAGGCTTCAAGTTTGGCAATAGAATAGGATTGTGAGTTTCTGAATAGATGGAAACTATTGTCAGGCAATTGACAATTGAAGACACGATTGTCAAGATATCCAGAATTGAGAAATTGAGAGCTTGTTAAAATATGGCCCAAATCCAGACCTTGTGATATAATTCCCTACTTGAGCTAGCATTCGCAATCAATTCTGACTGTGTGCCATCTTTATATCCTGTAAGTTTAGGGTTTTGGATAGCTAGGGGTAAGCTGTTTATAAACAGAAAAGAAAATAGTTTTATAACATAAAGTTTCACATGGATTTATTTGCCTTGGGTCACATTCTGTCATTCCTGATATAACACATATACTACTTATATTATAATCGTATCATTAAAGCTATAGATATCTCTGCAGATTTGGATAGAAATGAAACATTTCTATTCCTTTTGTTTTTTCTTTCCATTGGGTATCCTGTTGTACTTTGGTCTCTGTCAGATTGGAAGCTCTGAAGGCACGTGGTCCAAGTAGGAGGTATCTCTCTGCTTTCCTCCGCGGGTGTCTGGTATCAAGCCACAAGCCCAGGGGACTTCCAATAAATAGAAATTTACTGCTACAACTGCAACTACCAGATATAAAGATCAATAGAATAAAAAATTGAGTCCTACTCCAGGCTCCATGGTAATTTTGTTTTGACGAAACCCCAGGGCCAGTGAGGAAGGATCCATGGGAAGGAAAGACTGGAGAAGGAAATTTTACCTGGTTTCTTATAATGACAAAACACATAAACTTGTTGAACACAGAAACACTCTTCTAAGCATCTTTTGTGGACTAAGTGGGAAGGAAAGAGAAAGAGATAGATTTCATTTCTCTTCAAATACACAGGTTTGTCAAACTCCTTCCTCCCATAATATCTGAGAAAATGGATGCAGTATATTGCTTAACCCTGAATGTGGTCCATTTCGTCATCATTGTCATTTCAGTAAAGATGCATTTCCACTCAGAAGATGATGTAAATAAAAGATTCCCTACTTGTAATCTAAGCTCCTTGGCCTTTGCTTCCCATTTCCTTTTCTTTACCTTTTCTTAATTTTTTAAAATTTTATTTTTTGAACTATTTAGTTCAACTTGTCTTTAGAAACAAGAGGCTTCTTTTATCAAAGGGAACAGAGATACAGTGGTTGGTTATTTCACTTATTCTCTACCTAAATATAATTTCAATGCCTTTTTGTTTAGCATTTTGACAAATATAGGTATTTGTACAGAGGAATTTAGCTAATTTACATCAGTATTAGAAAAAATACTCTTTGGGGTTTTTATAACTACTAATTCTGCAAGGAAAGTTTGTTAGTGGTTTTAGGGTAGAATTTTTAAAAAAAGAAGAGTGGGGTCATCAATGAAAGATCTGCCTTACTCTTCTAAAGGACTTTAAGGCCATGCCTAGTTTTCAGGTCTATAAATTTCCAATATTCTCTAGGCCCTCTTTCAATATTTACAGAATTCTAGCATTTGAGCTACTAATATGATGGCCTGCAGATCTTGTCTCAAGGAATTTTTTCTTAATACATAAGAGATTCTTGTGGGACATCAGATTTTCTCTAGTCAATACTTTTTATATATTTACAATAGATAACCAACAAGGACCTACTGTATAGCACAGGGAACTCTGCTCAATAATCTCCTAATAACCTAAATGGGAAAAGAATTTGAAAAAGAATAGATACATATATATGTATAACTGAATCACTTTGTTGAATACCTGAAACTAACACCACATTGTTAATCGACTATACGCTAGTATAAAATTGAAAATTAAAAAAATACTTTTTTAAATGATAAATTTGTCAAACTCTAGGGCCTTGAAAAGGAAGCTTCCACGTTGCATTTTTCTAAAGTTTCCATTTCCTTCACTCTTCACTGTAACAATATTATGCTTTCCTTTGACTTCATCTCATTGCTGCTGGGGAAATTGACCCTGCTTTATATTTCTTTCCCTAAACTCCCTCAACTTCATGTATCTCTTGGCACAGGGCTACCTATAAGCACTTTAGAAGATAGAGCTAAACAAAATATTCAGCTGTGTAGCTAATATGATAGTATTTATAATAGCAACATCATAATTTAATTAAACAAATTGTATTATACCCTAAAATGCTATTTTACTGCTATTAAAATAATGATTGTAAACAATTTATAATGATAAGAGAAAAGATTTATTATATAATAAGTTATTATAGCAACTACAAAACTATGGATAATATAATTTCAACTACATTCAAAACTGTATACATAGAAAAAAGGAAGGTAGTAAACCAAAATATGCAATGACTGTCTTTGATTGTTGGCTTATTTTACAAATATTCTGCCTTGAGCATGTATTTCTAGCATGAAGTACTGACAACCAATTTACTTAGAACTTTCTGGATATTTGGTACTGTTCTAGGTGTGTGTAACTATAATCACATTTAATCCTTGGCACACACTGTAAGGTTATGAATTTTATTCTACATAGAAGAAACTCTCATCTCAGAAACATTGTGTAAATCACATTAGGTCACACAGCTAGTAATAATAATCATCATCCTCATTTTACAGGTGAAAACACAGAGGCTCAGAGAGATTTATTAACTTGCTTAAGGTCATCTTGCAAATAAGTAGCCAATATGGATTTGAACCCAGCTCTTTCTGACTGCAGATGTTCAAGTATTTCCAACATATCACACTGCCTCTCTAAAAACAAGCAATGACAATGACAACAACAGAAAAGTACATTAAAAAGTGTGATAAAGAAAGAAGGATATCCAGCAGGAAACAGGAACATTTCTTCTCTGCATCTTTATCTCAGCGGATTAGCTGTTCTCGCTAAGCCCTCTGATCACGATGCTTGTTTGTACGTCTGTGTGTTATGTATGAAACACAGAATACCTTTTCCATAGTATCTGTCTTCTGAGAATTTCAAAATTCATATAATAAATACTTCCTGGCGTCTTACTTAGTAACAGTTTTTTGTTGTTTTACCTAATAATTATCCTCATTTGACACAAGTTAAACTTCAGAGAGTTGAAAAGTTTGTATCCATTCCCAATCTGCAAATAATGCATGCTCTGAGGTTATATTCATACACTGTTTTTTCTTGACTAATGGTTTCCTGTTATTGGGCTCAGAAAATACATTTAAAAAGTGCAAACATTACTGGCGTAAATATGGTATGTCACCAAAAACTGCTGTGGAAACTCAAAGATAGATAAGAAATAATGAGGTTTATAGATTCATTAGCATTTGAATGATGAAACATGTATATGTGTTACTCCTTTGATCAATACTGCCCTGGAGGGAAAGTACTGTATTTAATTGTCTTTCACAGACCTTCCACTGTGGACATCTGGTTGCTATGCAGTCCTGTAGCAGGACATTTCATTGCCTCAGTGTTGTAGAATTCAAGTTCCTATTTTATTACCAGCGATGGTATATGTTATGAGAAAAATGTATGAAAAGTCTGGTCAGAATGCTAGAAACACAGCCAGGAGGGTGCCTCTATTCTCTGTGCATTGCCTGGACTTGACTAGCAGGCATGCTTTAGGTGAACATGTCATATCATTGTAGGTAGTTTTTAAATTTGAGTGATTTTATTATATATGTTGTATTAATTATCTACGTCTGTGAGCTGTTTCATGAGTTGAGTTCCACTGCATTATGAATGCTTCCTTTTCATAGATGCCTTTCATTTTGCAATCACCCAAACTATTTGCAAACTTTGCATATGCACAAAAGGCCAAGGCAATGTTTAATGGTGGGGAAAAAAATCAAGTGCATTAGAGTCAGAGAGACCTGGCATCAAGTACTGACATCATTATTTTCCAGCTATGTGATTTTCAGGAAATTATTCAATCCATGAATGTGTTACTTTCCTAATCTGTGAAATGGGGACATTAGAACTTATCTTATGGAATCTTAAATGAGTATCACAAAAAAGCCTGACTCATTGTGTGAATTATTTTCTTTCTCCCTTTTACCTCTTCTCAGTTATCTGTACTGACAAAGTGAACTAGTCTATGTAGTAATAATCTAAAGCAACATTTAGTAAAAGTTTATTTTTTTAACTAGAAATGTATTATATGATGTTAAGGGGGGGGGAGGGCAGAGGTTTGCCTACTTGAGGCTTGTGCTAAAATTACATGCCTCAGTGCTGGCCAGTTAACAGGGAAGAGTGTGCTGCAGGAGCAAACATACGGCTGATGGGAGCTGGCAGCCAGTGTGGGATGTCAAATATACCCTGAATAAAATAGAAAGTGCCTAATCTGTAAGTGGATAATTGAGAATTTCTTATATTCAGTTTCTATGCTTATGACCTGGTGGCACACATGAGGGATGGGGTAATCCAGGAGTTAATGGAGGGCAAATTCTAAAATGCCCTGAAACTTATCCTGCTGTAGAGAAGGATGCCGGTGTCTACCAGGTTTCTGCTTGTTAATTTCTATGGTTGCTGCTACTGGGGAAATTGTCCTTATTTGCATTGTCTTTCAGTGACCTACCTGGAGGCAAACACCTGCAGACACTTTATGTTCACAGAAGTGTCACTTGGGACAGAGACCCACATCCATTCAGTGCAACTGACTATGTTAAAATAACATTATGAGCAAATATTTCAAAGCTTAACATTTCAAATGGTCGCTTCCCATACTATCTTACCCCTTCTTACTGCTCTTGAGTAATATATATAGCTGCCAACATAACTTCTTGGCCTCTCCTTTGCCCTGTGTGTTTTTAACTTTTCAGATGGAATTCTTATAGAGTTTTAATTGTAGGAGTTCAGTAACTGCATTCACTTTTTTTAAGAGAAAAGAAAAAGTGCCTGGTGAAAGAATGACTTGATCTCAATTGAAAAAAAAAAAGAATAAAAAAAATAAAGTGGAAATGCATTTGGAAATGTGATTAGGTATATGTTACTTATAAATTATGCATGTGTATATGATTACATATTAAAGAGAATCTGTTAGTCATAAAAATTATCATTTGCATATTGTACCATATATAAATTTGTTTATTCTAAGTATATATGTATATATAATGAAAAATATATATTGTCCACATAATTACAATTTACAAATTTTACATTTTAAGAAAAATGGTCTGGACAGGAAAATTCTGAACTTGTATTAGCATTTTTTAAGAGGTATAAGTTTTTTTTAAAAAACTATGTCCTTTGACTGCTTACAGCATTCTCCAAAATAATGGTTTGGAGTTGAGATGTTTCCTTTCTTGAATTAATGTTCAAAGTCTCTTTTTATTTAATTAATTTATTTTTATTTGTATGTATGTGTGTATGTACTTTAACAGTTATAGCAAAATGGATTCAGCTGGTTCGGGGTTACATGAGATTTTTTTTAAAAGTACTTCTTCCCTCTGTAATGTCAAGATACTGTTTACACTGAAGCTATAAACTTTATGCTGGCTTAGTTACAAAGCTCACTGAAGGAGGAAACTTGAGTCATATTTAAAGAAAATAGGTTAACAGTTTTTAAAGTGATCACGACAAATTAATATGTTTAGCACGAATGCAATCAAAATGCATAGTTGTTATTATTTTTTTTTAATGGCCAAAACAACTAAAAAGCCTTCCTTAAAGACTTCTTTCCCTTAGGCAGCCTAACTTAAAGATTCTGGTGTTTAGGCTTTGGTTTTTCGTTTAGAGCCTTCTTAACCATGAAAATAAAGGATAAAATTTGGTGTATTTTATATATGTGACATTCAGCAATTATTCTTTTTATTGGTATCAAGAAGCATCAGGTAAATCCTCTAACGACTACTGGTAGTAGATTGGGTTCATGTGTAAACTGAAGATGAGGAAACTGAGAGACAGAAAGGAAATATTTTGTTACATACACATGCAGAAACAGGATGTTGCCATAAATATATTTTACATAGTGATCCTGGGACTCACATTATAAGAGCAAATAGTAGATGAACTCCCATTTCCAGTAAGGCTACAAACCCCTGGCCAAGACACCGTCCTTCCTGACGTTAACCCCTTCATTGCCATGCAATAGCTATCATCCTGCTAGCGCATGCATCTTTTCTCCTCAGCTAGACTGCAGCTCATGAGGTTTTATACTTTCTTATTACCATCCTAGTCCACTCTGTCCAACATTCTACTTTCCATAGGATCAAGCTTTATTAGATAGTTGATTGAAAAAAATTCCTGTGAGTTTTAGTGCACATAGAATTATTTACTTTATAGAGTTAAAATATTTAGAGAAATGAAAGGAATACAGTGGATGCTGAAATGAGGCTTTTAAAAATAATAATTAATATATTTTTTAAACTTTTTATTTTATATTGGAGTATAGCCAATTAACAATGTTGTGATAGTTTCAGGTGCACAACAATGATATTTATTGATGTGATTCATACATCTCAGAACTAAGTTCGGTATCACCTATTAATGGCTTTTAATAATTGTTACTTTCTATTTTCTCCTAGGAAACCATGAGGTATCTCCTGGGCCCATAATAGAATCTGCCTTCTTTTCATGAGCAGAATTCAAGATTCACTAGTTTCCCTGGCTATAGCCGCCAAGTGGGGAAGCTGAGGCATTTCTACTCCTCAGATCAGGTAAAATAAATCCTAGCTTCAAGAGAAGAGTAGCTTGATTTTGTTTGGACCTGAATTCTCCACAATAGGGAATTGTAATAATCACATGTTGAATATATTTGCTGCTCTTTGCATTTCACTTGTATAGAATAATCCATCCGGAGGGAGGTTGGCCTAAGAAATTGGAAATGTATAGAACTGCTAGGGAGAGATGTGTCCAACCCCACCTTAGAATTTGCGACCAGCTCAGCTGATTAGTGGATAGACATGATCCCTCCCTCTGATGGAATTCTTGTTAATTCTGAAAGTCTAAAACCAAGGGTTCATTACTCCTAAGAGGATGTGTTCTAAGTCAGGGGGCAGAGGAGGCCCACGGATGTGCCCAGCATATCGCTCCCACAGCCCATGGGTGTACAGTGGAATCAGAAGTTGCCAGGATACATTTTTCCCCAAGCAATCTCTTTTCCTAGTTTTTCCATGAAGCAATCTGACACATATCTGAAAATACTAATTTCTAATTACCAGTGTCTTCATTTGCAAGTCCTATTCATTTTCCCTTCTCCCACTCCCGTCCCACCTGCTCTTACCCCTAGTACATTTCAGTGAGGGAAAGAGAATCCGGGAGGGGAGACCGTGAACTTCGCCACGAAATAAGTCAAGGGAGAAATGAAGTACTAATTAAGAAAGCCGGGGTGTTATGCAAATGCTCCTGCACCGAAGGCAGCCTAATGAATGTGCCCGGAGTGGCTGGGCGTCTTCGCTGCGCCGACAGCTGGCTCCCAGGAAGGTCAGGCGCAGGCGGGCGCGAGGGAGCATAATCCTTCAGATTGGCAGCTCTGCCCCCTGGTCACCGTTTGATTATCTCCCAAATTGCTGTATTTCACAGAGATAATGATTTTTTATGGTCACAGATTTGAAGACAACTGCTGTATCCTCAGGGTTGTCGTTCTGCAAGGAGCCGCGGCTGCTTCCTTCAGAGGAGAGAGAGGGGAGAGAGAGTTTCTTCTCCTTTTCTCTCCCTTGCAACTTCCTGGAATGTTTTCTTATCATCATGAAAGCCATGTCTTTTATTAAGGAAACCACCCCAATTCTGAATAGTCCCAACCCTTTTCCTGTTCCTTAGCCCATGCTTGGGTCTGGAAGTCTCTTACTCTGGACTTTCAAGTGTTCCAGGACTTTCTCGTGCTCAGGAGAAAGATGCCCTTCTCCCTGCAGACCTAAAATTGTCTGTACTTAAAATGAGAAGAAGGTTCACCTGGCATCTCTTAAGAATCATGTGTGAGTGTGACAGTGAGTGTGGATGTGTGTGTGGGGGGGGGGGCGGGGGGTTCATCTGCACCATTACTTGGAGCCCATTCTCTGGGAACTCAAGATGGAGCAAGTCAACTCCGCTGACCCCAGGTGGAGCTTGCCCAAGGTGGGGAATGAGGCTGTGACTCACCCTCTCATTTGAGTTCTTTTTAAAATTTTCTTATTGAAATGTAGTTGATTTACAATGTTGTGTTAGTTTCAGGTGTACAGCAAAGTGATTCAGATATGTATATATATATACACATACATCCTTTTTTAGATTCTTATCCATTATAGGTTATTACAAGATATTGAGTATAGTTCCTTGTGCTATACAGTAGGTCCTTATTGCTCAACAAATATCATTTGAGTTCTTTTAAAAAGACTTCAAAGTCTGAACTTTGGACTGGGATTCCCAAGTAGGATTTTCATTTAATTCTGATGTAAAAGCAATCAGGAAAAAAAAAGAAGTTTAACCATAAGATTACTCCCCTGGAAGATTTTTTTTTTTTTTAACATTAGTTAAATGATTACTGTGAGCTCAGGACTAACAGAAACGAACTTATTTTTCTTTAAGAGAGTGACCACCAAAGTCCCAGTATGAACTTGATTGTCTGTTGATACTGGGATATGACTGTACTGATCTGAACCCAGTTTCTGCGAGGATGCTCTTCTGACCTGGTAAGGGAACATCAAGTTTTTACCACTGGAAGCTCTGTAACTTGGAAACCATCGTGTTTCAGTTCAGCCTTAATTATTTCAACATTGCTGGCATTTTAATATTTATGAAGAAAAGGATTGCCTGGGATTCATATTTTAAATCACTTCTCTCATCTTAATTGAAGGAAAAGGTAAACAGTGTAAATGAAGCCCACTTGGCTTGAGGTCTTGCTGATGTGAATCTAGAAAACATAAATTCAAAGGTGGCTTGATTATATCTTGTTTCCTATCAAATATTAATTTCCTAATATTTTTCACTATTTCTACTGTATTTAGTTAATATGCATTTATTTTATTTTAAAGTATAAAAGTTACTTATATATGGGGTTCTATGTGTTGATCTACCGAGCTGTCTTCAGAATTAAAAAAAGGGAGAATTCTATGATTTATCTTCCCATATCTGCAACTAAAAAAAGGATGAAAACCTGAGTGCTTCTGCAGGCTGCACATGCATCAGCAAGTCCTAGTCTTTTTTTTTTTTTTTTAACCTGAAAGGCCTGTCTCTACTCCCAGGTAAGTTTACATTGAGAAATTCATTACCAGCCTTACTACAGAGATAAGATGCTTCCTTAGCATTTTGGTGCGTGTTCTTATTATGAGTAGCAATACCTGATTTTTTTTTTAGACATTATAATCGGCCCTCTGTGTTCTCAGGGGATTGATTCCAAGATTCCCACAGATACCAAAATCCGTGGATGCCTTTTTCAAAAGGTGTAGTATAGTTGGCCTTCGGTACCCATGGGTTCCAGATCAGTGGTTGGTTGAATCCCTGGATGGAACCTGCGTATAGGGAGGGCTACCTGTAAATTATTCTTTCAACAGTTTCAGTGATTCTTACCACGTATTGCTCTAGGAGTGAAGGAAAAAAAATTTAGCAAGTTTAGGAGGGCGAGGTGAGGGATTGGGATTGCTGTTCTGGATGGGCTGGCCAGGGCTCTTGAGCAGCCGATATTGAGCAGAGACTTGGAAAGCCATGTGTATCTCAAGTGGAAGAGTGTCCAAGCAGAAGAAACAGGAGGGGTCATGCATGGCTTCTTTGAGAAACAGCAAGGACAACATTGTGTCTGGAATGGAGTATACACAAGGGAAAGGGGTGGGAGATTAGAATTGAGCGTTGGCTTGGAACCAAGTCATAGAAGTTTTAAGGATGATGGGAAGAGCCTGGATTCTGTCCTAAGTGGAATGGGCAGCTTTAAACAACCTTCTGCAGGTGGACATTAGGATTTCTACTGTTCACCATGATGAAAACACTGAAGTGGACATCCTTACATATAAACCTTTGTACCTTGTCCGTTCATTCATTCATTAAATAAATGTTATTAAGTGCCACTCTGTGCCGCTGTGCTAGGCACTGGGGATCCAGTTGTGAAGAGAGCAGACATAGTCTTTTCCCACACAGAACTTATGGGGTATATGAGCTCCTATATTTATCCTCAGTGTATATTTTAATTATTTTTAAGGGACTGGTCTTAGAAGTGGAATTACTCTGTCAAAGTGAATGCATGTTTCAAATCATACATACATGGATTATATATTTAAAAGTAAATATCCATACTTGTTCCTGAGAGAAATTTGTACCAAGGCATGTACCATCAGATAGTGTCATATCTACATACTTAAAATATACAAATGTTATAATGCTCTAATGAGTAACTTTCCACGTTGATCACTGTGGAAATATTAAGTGTATCTGCAGCATAAATTTCTGAGTGGAATTACTGGGTCACATGACATGTTCACTTACAAGTGCTTGGATATTGCCAAACTTTTGTCCATAGAACTTGTATTAAGCTGTGTATCAAAGTGTTGTTTCACATAAACGATCTACTTTCCTGATAAGTGAAAAATGATATCTGTGTAGCTTCAATTTGCATTTCCCTGATTAGGAATGAGTTTGAGCATAGTTTAATATGTTTTAGAGCCATTTATTTGTATTTCTTTTTTTGGTGAATTCTCTGTTAATGCATTTTGCCCATTTTTTTTTTTTTTGCATTGGGTTTTTGGTATATTTATTATTTATTTGTATAGGCTCCTTGTGTTTTAAAGAAGTATGTGTTACATATATGTTCCCCAGTTAGTAATATTTTTCCTTTTGTTTTTACTTATGGAAGTTTTTGCCACACACAGGTTTTTTTTATTTTTATAGAATTGGATTATTTTATCTTTTCTTTTATGAGTTTGATGTTTTGTCTTCTAGGGAAAAATTTAAATGAGTTGCAAAGTCTATAAATTCATAAGATTCTGGTTTGAGTTTATAATTATGTCTACCTTTCTCTCTATCTATTTGAGTTTAAGTTGTTTGAGGGCAGAATTTGTGTGAATTAACTCATATAAGTGGCTTTATATGAACTAATTCATTCAATCCCATAATATCCCAAAGAAGTTGGTACAACTATTATTGTCACTTTACAGAGGCATAACCTGAGGCTCAGAGAGGTTGAGTCACTTGCTTAATACTGCACAGCTACCAAGTTAAGGTGTCAGGATTCTAGATCATGTATTAGGATGCATGGAAAGCAGAGTTAGTGGAACATGGATTTTTCTGTAGAACAGACTCAATTGTTGTAATCCGTGACCGTAGGACACCAAGTTGCACCATAATCATCCTCTCCCAGACCCCAACTCCAACCCAACATAGATGAACCATCCCGAGACAGTTGTGCAAAAAGTATATTTTTCCAAAATCATATATAAAAAAAGTCTAAAGCTGAGCTTATTGAACAATGTTTCTCTTTCTGATATAGAAACATTTTAAAAATGGGAATTCCTTTCCTGCCCCTCCTTATACCAAGAGAGCTTTGCATACCAAGCTTTCTAGACTTATCTGTGGGGTTGAGCTTAAGCCATCAGCCAAGCAGAAACCTAATGATGACCTAGAAATGGACAACAGTGGATTTAGGCATGGGCAACTGTATGAGCCATGCAAATCTTTAAGCTCTAACGTGCTACCTATTTGAAATTACACAACATCTAGGTGCTGCATTTGATTGGCAGCATCTATGTGGGCGGAGAAACCAAAAGGAGTCTTCAAAGAGGTAACATGTTGGCACTGCCCTCTTAAAGTGGGTTTCTGGTTAACAAATTGATCAATTGGGCAATGTCATTCCACCCAAATATTCATACCAAACAAAACTAGAAAGGCTACCTTTGCACATTTTCAGACAATAAATATATCTTAGATGTTCATTTTTGTGGCAACCTCTGTGTTCCTATTTGAAGGAACATCATTAATCATTTCATTCAATGTTGGCTACGTTTATCATTTTTTCACCCCAGAAGCGTTTTTCATTATTTTTAAGTGAGTAATTTTAACTATAAGCATTAAAATAAAATCGCTTTGCCTCCTTTCAACTCTAGACTTGATTTTTCTGTGTGTAAGTATCCACTCTCCTATGCACAGCATTGCTGATTAAAATACAGGAAATTGACCCCAGGTTATTCAATGTATATTTAGTGTAAGTCTGCTACTTGCCAAGAAATCTGAACTGCTGAACTCCAGCACTCAGGACAGCATCATACAGAACTTTTATAGCTTATTATCCTTATGAGATGTTAGGAAGAGCTAGAAGAGGAACTGAAATGTATAAGATGGAAATTGGAAATATGTTTTATATAATCATGATGCAGCCAAAATGCAGTTAGAGTGAAGACTGATCTTTCACATGGAGATACATTTTTATTATTCTAAGTGCTTTTGATGAGTCAGCTTATATGCTTTTAAAAATAGCTTTGAGAAATAATTCACATACATACAATTCATCCATGTAACATATAAAATTCCGTGGTTTTTAGTGTATTCATAGATATGTGCAACTATCACCACAGTGAATTTTAGAACATTTTAAACACTCTCAGAAGAAATCCCATACACTTTTAGCTCTCACCCGCTATACTCCCAACACCTTCCTCCTAGCTGTAGGCAACTACTAACCTCCTTTCTGTCAACATAGCTTTCCCCATTCTGGGCATTTAATATAAATGGAATATATATATGTGATCTTTTGTGACTAGCTTCTTTCACTTAGCATCAAAGTTCATCCATATTGTAGCATGTATCAGTACTTCATTTCTTTTTATGGCCAAATAATATTCCACTGTGTAGATATACCATATTTTGTTTATCTTTTCATCAGTAATTGACACCTGTGTTGTTTCCACCTTTGGGCTATTGTGAATAATGTGGCTATAAACATTTGTGTTTAAGTTTCTGTGTGGACATATGTCTTAATTTCTCCTAGATATATATCCAGGAGTAGAATTCTGAATCATATACTGGCTCTATGTTTCATTTTTTGAGGAATTGCCAGACTTTTCCAAACTGGCTTCACCATTTTATATGTCTCCAGCAGTGTATGAGGATTCCATCTCCTCTACATCCTCACCGACAGTTGTTATTAGTTGTTAGTAATTTTGATTCTAGCCAACTTAGTGGCTATGGAGTGGTATGTCATTGTAGTTTTGGTTTGCTTTTTCCTAATGACTAATGATTTCAAGCATCATTTCAGGTGCTTATTGGCCATTTATGTATCTTCCTTGGAGAAATGTCTATTCATATCCTTTGCCAACTTTGTAACTGGGTTGCCTTTTTACTGTTGAGTTGTAAGAGTTCTTTATATATTCTGGATAAAAGTACCTTATCAGTTATATGATTGGCAAATAAAATATGTTCTTCCATTATGTAGGTTGTTTTTTCACTTTTTTGATGGTATCCTTTCAAACACAAAAGTTTTTAATTTTGATGAAGTCAAATTTACCTATTATTTTTCTTTTGATGCTTGTGCTTTTGGTGTCATATCTAAGAATTTTTGCCCAATCAACAATCATGAAGGTTTACTCCTCTATTTTTTTCTAAGAATATATAGTTTTAAGCCTTATTTTAAGTCTTTGATATATTTTGAGGTTTGTTTTTTTCTTTTTTGTATATGGTGTGAGGTAAGGGTCCAAATTTGGGCTAGCCAGTTGTCCCAGCACCATTTGTTGAAAAGGCTATTGTGTACCCATTGCATCATCTTGGAAATTTTGTCTAAAAACAGTTGGCTATAGATGTATGGATATATTTCAGGACTTTCTGTTCCATTCCATTGATTTATACCTCTGTCCTTGTGCCAGTACTACACTGTCTTGATTACAGTTGCTTTGCAGTAAGTTTAAAATAAGGAAATATGAGCCCTCCTACTTTCTTCTCTTTCAAGATTGTTTTGGCAACGCTGGGTCCCTTACAAATTCAGATGAATAGTAAAATCAGCTTGTCAAATATATGAGGAAATCGGATGGGATTCTGATAGGGATTGTGCTGAGTTTACAGATCAGCTGGGGGATATTACCATTTAACCATGTTAAGTCTTCCAATTTGTGAGCGATATATCTAGGATCTACTTGTCAGGCCTGCTTCTATACAGAGTCTTTGCATCTTTTTCTCTAGATGCTTGCCCCTGAATGTTCCCTGACCTTCAGATATTTTCTCCAATGCACCTTCTCAGTGAGGCCTTTGGGCCAAACTTTATCCCTCACATGCACCTCTTTCCTCCCTTTTCTACATTATCTTATTTCTTAACAAATATCATTATTTATTTTTCTAAATCCTAAGAATACAGCAATGAACAAAATGAACAAGAATCCTTGCTCTTATGGGGCTTACATTCTAGCAGGAGTACAGAGAACTTAAAAAAAAGAAAAATATGTAAAATGTGTAGAATGATAGTAATATATACTGTGTGAAAACTAAAGTTGCGAGAAAGAAAAACCGTGTTAGGATTGCAATGATGAATAAATACAGCCTTAGACAAGATGGCCAGAAGCCAAGGGCAAGCCAGGAAGGCAGGTGAGTATCTAGGGAAAAAATATTTGGCAAGAGAACTGTATGTGCAAGGGCCTGGAGTTGGGAACAGACTTGGACTCTCTGAGAGCAATCAGGAAACCAGAGTGGCTACAGCACACTCAGACTGAACTAGGGAAGCAGTAAGAGGTGAGGGGTGAGTCAGCCGTTTAGGGGCTTGTAGGTCATTTTGAATAGAATTCAGTGTTAAAGGAGATTAAGGATTTTGTCTAAGGCAACTTAATTTGTATGGGGATTGTGCTCCCAAGTGTTCACGACAATAATACAGGAAGAGAAAGCAAAAGTGAGATGATAACATTATCTGATCTCTAACACCATAGCATTGTTTTATAAACTATCTGGATATTTTAATTAACTGAATGTTTGCCTCAGCTATCAACTGTGCCTAAATAGATACTGGTTATCTCATTCATTAACATAGAACATTTTAGCATGCTAGCTTCCTCCCTCCTTCTTTGGGCCTGAAGGACTTTAGCTGGTTTATCTCTCAGGTCTGCTGTAAACCCCACTGTTGGTATGTTTGGTGAGGAATATTTCAGATATCTTTGGGCCAGGATAATATAATTTAATGCTAGCAATTTCCATCACTGTGTTGTACGGAGACCTCGATGAGAGAGGTACATTTTGAATACAGTAGATAGATGATGGATAGATAGATAGATAGATAGATAGATAGATAGATAGATAGATGATAGGTAAATAGAAAGATAGGTAGAGAAAACCACTGATTGAAGCATGTGCATTTTTGATTGGTTAGAATCTCTATTTAGCCTGAAGTTCCTCTGATCTGGTGATAAAAGGGTTTGTTTTCAATAATTACATGGCACTTTCACAAATTTAAATGTCACCAGGATAAAGACAATTCAAACAATTGTGTATAGGCAATAGAGAATGGCAGGGCCTGTGGCTAAACTGGAAAATATATGCACCACCTACAGGCCATCAAATTCAAATTTTAAAAAATTCAGCTCTGTCTAAACAAAACTGTCAGCTCTTGAATGCTACACAAGGCTGGCACTCTGCTAAAATCATTATGCAAATTATCTCATTAAGTCCTTCTAATAAATTATATGAGGCAGATGCCCCTATAACCTGCATTTTCCTGCTGCGATAACTAAGACTCAGCAAAGATAAGTAGGTAACTATGAAGAAGTAGAGTAGAGACAAGCACTCTGGTTTCATAATCTATGTTCTTAATCACTGTAATAAGCAAGCTATAACTGTCAGATATTCAACCAACTATTTTCCCCCCCATGGATTATGAAGAAGGTAAGATTTGGAAACATCTAGAAGAGCATTATCCTATAGATATAAATGCAAGCCACATATGTAATTTAAAATTTTCTTGTAGCCTCATTTAAAAGAATAAATAGAAACATGAAATTAATCTCAATAGTGTGTATTTTTAATCCAGTGTATTCAAAATATTACTAGAATATGTAATCAGTGTAAAAATTATTGATTAGATAATTTGTATTCTTCCTAGTACGAAGTCTTGGGAATTGGTATCTGTTTGCACATCTCAAATAAGAGTAGCCACATCTCCAGGGCTCTCCATCTACAGTGGGATTATGGCTACCACAGTGGATAGTAAAGATTCAGATGATTGGCTGCATTTCTCACATTTAATTTTTCCTTCCAGATGATTGAGTTAATCATCTAGAACTGTAATTTAATTAAACTCCGTTTTCTTAGATGTAAAGCAGGAACTCCACCAATATAATAATTACAGGGGAGGAGTTGCCAGCAGGTGCTTGTCTTCTGATCTCATTAAGAAGTTTGTATGAACTCTCAGCACAAAGAGTTTGAGATTCTGTGAATTTATGGCCTAAGTTATATGGGGTTTACACATATGTACTGATGTTACCTAAAATATCCCTTCCTATAACGTTCCCTTTATGAACCAGGTCAGTCGATGGAATATTTATATGCCTTTGCTATGAACATAAGCATTATAATGGAACTATGCTTTGTGCTGCTAACTTAAATAGATTTGGAAAGCAAAGTGGAAAAACTGTAACTTTATGATAAACGTTACCACCTCCCTTTAATGCATTATTATATTTTATAGTTAAAATAGAATGGAACATTGAAGCACTTGTGCAGAATATATAAAAACACAGAGGCATTGAAGGAGACCAAAAATTACATTTGAGCTTATTAATTTAGGAAAAAAACAAACAGTATATTCTCAGACAGCTGCAACATCCACTCAAGTGAAAAATACCCTAACGTGTCAACAACCTCCAACCCATAATCCTGCCAGGATAAAATTAAACAAAACAATCTCCCTCAAATTATTAAAGTCTAAGTCTTTAGGGGACTGCTTCATATTATACCTTAAATTACTAAACTATAAGCATAACTGTGTAGCCACACGTCTGTGTACCTCCGTACTGTATAATTGTATACAGATGTACCCTGTGTTATGCAATAGACTCTCTCCTTAAAAAAAAGTAGAGTGCAAATTCAATATTAAAAATCCTTTAAATGCACTAGGGGAGCTTGCTATTTAAAATTTTTTATAATGAGATTAATCACCCCTAATTCCTCTTTTTGGCAAGGTAAAGTTTTAATATGGGATTTTTGTAGTTTAAAGAAATGTTTCAGAAGGTATGGAGAAGAAAAAGAAAACTAGTACTACAGGTACACTATCTGTGACACAACCCCCCCCTCCCCCACACTGGATCCTGTTCCATTTTACCTACACAAAGATGCCACTCACACAGTTCTCTTCTTTTACCTGTCTTATCCTCATACAAACATACTTTACTTTTCCCATTAAAAGAAAAAGTCCTTCTCATGACCCTATTTTGACTTCTGTCTACCACCATTTGTCTCCCCTTGACAGAAAAATGCCCGGAAAGGGTTATCTACTTGTGTCTCAAATTCCTCTCCTCAGAGCTGTTGAGTTCTATACTTTGTGAGTTTGTCAAAAAATTTCTGAGATTACTGTCCTTAGTTGTCTATAAAAAATAGGAGCCAAAAGATCAAAAGTCTTTTTGATATTAAGGAGACAGTGTTCAAATATTCCTTTCCCCCTCCAAAAATATCTTGTTTCCAACTGTATTAGTTTGGTAGGGCTGCCATAACAAAGAACCACAAACTGGATTAATTAGAAACAGAAACTTATTGTCTCACAGTTCTGAAGGCTAGAAGTCTGAAATCAAAGTGTTGGCAAAGCCATGTTCTCTCTGAAGGTGTTAAGGAAAGTTCTGTTCCATGCTTCTCTTCTGATTTCTGGTAGCCTCAAATGTTTCTTGTTTTATAGATAGCTGTCTTCTCCATGTCTCCTCATGTGCCTGTATTCTAATTTTCCTTTTTTATTAGGACACCAATCACATGGAATTAGGGCTCACCCTAATGACCTCATCTTAACTTGATTACCTCTGTAAAGAATGCATGTCTAAATAAGGTCACATTGTGAGGTACTAGGGGTTAGGACTTCAACATATATTTTTGTGTGGGGGGAACACATTTCAACTCATAACAACCAAAATCCAAAATCTGTTTTTCCTTTGATCCATCTGTAGGAAGATAGGATCTCAAATACTTTGGAGAAGCTTGACCTCTTCTTCAGAACAGGGTCTACAGATTCATGTGGACTCTAACTAGATAAAATGATTGCTCATAACTGTTATTGAGATTGACCCTACTACCCCTTATAAAGAAATACAGGGGTTTTACAGAATATACTTATCCATTCATCCACCCATCCATCCATCTCCATCTTTCTATCCATCTATCCAAACATCCATTTATTATTTTCACAAAAATTATTGGGCACCTACTATAGATTTAGTATTCTGCAAAGCACTGGGTGCAGGGAGAAGGCATACGCTGGTGAGATTCAGTAGTCTTTGCTTTCAGGAAAGTATAAAGTAGTTGGTATGATAAGACTTAACATGGGGAAACTGAAGTAAACAACTTAAAGAGATGCCATATGTCATTTTGTAGTTTAAGCCATGACTGACCAAGTATTTTGATGGGAATATCACTAATTAAGATCGTAGCAACGTTCTTCACAAAAGTATGGCCTGGATTGGCTGCATATCAGCTTACTGAAGTTTTTGGATTCTGCTTATGACAATCTTGTTTTGAAATTGACACCCTAGCTTTGAAGTCTTTGCTGCAGTTTGATCAAGCCTCACAATATTTCCTCTCTTCCTTTTTGGTTGAAGGTGAGGCAGTCACAGTGCTACCTATAGGCTCAGCCCAGCCTAAGTATGGGGCCAGTTCTCATGTGAATGGCATCAGTTCACTAAAGGTCTAGATTTTCTCTGACCGCCCATGACACATTCATCCACTGGTCCTACTTACAGCTCTTGAAGGCAGTAGAGAAAACCTAGAAAGCCTTCACCATGTAGTTTCTGGGGGCACGGGTGTCTGAGGACATAAGGGAAGATCTACTGTTTCACACCTCATTCTCCACACTCCATGAGAGCTACCCACCGTCATTTTAGTGCACTTATTTTCCATTTAAATTATCAGAGTTGGTTTCTGTTATTTCTAACAAAAAAATCTCTGACTAATACACTCTCTACCTCCAAATCTCAGGCTTGAGTAAATTTTAAGCCCCTCACAGTTCCTAAGGTGCTAATATTGTTTATTGCCTCCTCCACATCCCTAGAAGGACTACCCAGATAATTTCCCAGTGCCCTGAGAATTGCTGATTATTTTCCCTCTTGATGCCCACCAATATCTCTGGTATTCTGTATTCCCATCATTGTCTATCATTTATCCTCACTGATAAAATATACTTAGAATATCCTTAGAATAATATCCTGTCCTTTCTTCTTAGGTATATCCCCTTCCAATTCTCTCATCTAAGTCCAACATCTCTCATTTCCTCTGTCTTGACAAAATAATGTCATCAATTATTCTGTGTCCATTAATGTTACATTTCATTCTCCTCTTTCATGCTTGTGACTCTGGCTATGCTTGCAGATTGCATTTGCTGATCATATTACCCTTGCCTGGTATCCTCATCCTCTCAACCCTAACCCAAAACAAGATCTCAAAATCACATGGACGATATCCAACCCGCATCTGCTTAATCTGAATCTTGGGCAGTGAGGCCCAGCCGAGGGACCATGTATTTTTAGAAGCTCCCCAAATCATTTTGTTCATAGGCATTTAGAATATATGACCTCAGATCATGGCTTTACTCTCAATGGTCTCTCCCTCTGTCTGCATTTAGAGTTCTGCATACTTGGGCTTGATTGCCGATATTCAGGATCACTCCTGAGCCAAGGGATTTTGACCTTCATTCTCTCCAAAGAAGAAATGGATTCTAATCTCTTTACTGACTAGTTCAGATTGCCTTGGAATGGAAACAGATTGAGCAACCAGAGTTGATTGGGTTTTTATTTTTAGGCTCTGGAATGACCTCTATCTCCTTTTTAGACACCTATGCTCAATTATAAGCCCACAAACCTAATTGTTACTTATGTATCAGGTCCCCTCTAATACCCGTTCATGTCACCATCCTTCATAGCACTTGACAGGTGATAGTATGCCTATTTTATAAATATTTACTATATATTTGTCTTTTTCACAATAAGTTTGATGAAAACAGGAATTTTGTTTTGTATAATGCATAAAACAGTGTCTGGTACATAATATTCAATGAGTATATGTTGAATAAGTGAATTAATGCATATCTCCGCCTGGACCTTTCATAGACACCTCAAATATAACATGTCTAAAAAGGAACTATTTTCTTTTCCCCAAACCTTTCCCCTTCTATGGATTGTCTTTTTTTTTTTTAACATCAACTTTTCATTTAAGAATAGCTTTAGATTTACAATCATTGATCTGTTTACCATCTCTATAGTTTTGTTTACCATCTCCTCCAGAACGTCATGTAAATAGAATTATTCAGAATGAAGTTTTTACAGACTGGCTTCCTTCACTTCGTGATACGCAATGAGTGAAATAAATCCATGTTTTCGCATGGCACATTAGCTCACTCTTTTTCTTACTGAATATTGCGTTGTATGGATGTGCCACAGTTTGCTTACCCTTCACCTATTGGAGGACATCTCAGCTGCTTCTAGATTTTGGTGATTTTGATAAACTGTTATATTCCTGTTTAAGCTTTATGTAGAACTACAATCTGACACCATGTGGAATAAATATATAGAAGTGCAGTCGCTGGGTAAGACTAGTTAGCTCTTTAAGAAACTGCCAAGCTTCAGGGACTGTGCCATTTTGCATCACTACCAGCAATGAATGAGAGTTCCTGTTGCTCCATATTCTCACCAGCAATTCATATTGTCATTTAAAAGAGATTTATCTACTCTATGTGGTGGCATCTCTGTTATTGCAATCTTCCTTTTCCTAATAACAAATGATGTTGACTATTGGTTTGTCTTGTTGAATGTTTCACATATGTGGTGTACAACCCACCATTTACCACCTTCTGTCCCCCACTGTCTCACACACAGACTCTCTAAGAGCAGAGACTTGCAATATCTTATTCAGCTCTGCATTTTCTAAACAGTGCCTGGCACAGAGCAGACATTCATTAAGTGTGTTAGCGGACTGGGTGACTATTCTGAGATTGAAGGTGAGGACTGGTGGTCTTGTTCTTCAGAATAGAAGGACCACCGTATTTTTCCCATTTAAGACTGCAGTAAAGCAGTGGAAATAGGAACCTGATAATATGTTGAAGAGCTCAACTGTCAAAAGCTAGAAAATAAATATAAACCTCATTTGTTCATTTATTCTCCAGTGTTTGGCAAACACTCTAGTGCTTTCGCCTTCCATCTCCCTTGCTAGGAGTTAAAATTAAAGCTGCAAAATGTCTGCTTGTTTATTTAGTCTATCATGAGACTATCTGTATTTTTTAAAATGACATAAAAATAAAACTCATCTCTTTCTTCATTAACGGGCTCCACATAGGGTCTCAGTGGAATAATGTTTATTGCTGTATCAAACATTAATGATAATCTCTGTTAGGATTGCATTCTGTTCTAGAATGGGAGTCCATAAGAGCTTGAGAATGAGTTTTCAGGAAGAAACAAAAGGCCAGGAAAAATATCTCATCCAAAAAGCACACACTTAAGAACCTATGCCATATGCATCCATATACATGCTCAGAAATCCAGTGATTTTATTTGCTAAAGTGCTGACTCATATGTCTTCCACATAATTTGACCACAGCATTACACAGGAGGAAGCACACACACACACACGCACCATCAAAGCTCTTCCATTTTGAAATCCCCCAAATGCCACAAGATCTGAGTTTATGAATGTTGAATAAACTTGGGCCGTACGGAGTGTAGAGAGCATCTGAATGCATTGGAACTACCAAGCAAGTTACGGGTATGAAGTGTGAAGACCCTGCTGGACACTGTCCAGAAGGGCTCAGGACCTCCATCCTACGGTACCCACTGTCAGCCAAGCTTAGTGCCCTAACAGAGTGAAGCTTTGGCGTCTGGTCATGTCGAGAATTACTACCTCAATGCAGTTTTATTTATGTCTCAAGATTTTATCTTTAAGAGAAAATAACCATGAGATATTTGTCTTTTACTGAATGAGATGCTTCCAAGAGAAGGTGTTGAAGGACTCAAAGGTGTTTATGAGTTTATCAGGTGACTGAAGTTTAAGAGAGAGAAACAGAGAAGGGAGAAAGGAGGAGGAAATGGAAAAAAACTCTATGTATAGGGATAGCTTTGTTTTCCCAAGAGCAAATATTATATATCATCTCACTACCTTTAAGATGGTTTTCTGTGAATAACTTAAATGTTTCTTTTATTCTTTGGTAATTATGGTAATGCAAGCTTTAATAATTTATTATTTTTATTTAAACTCATGCTAGATCCAGAAATCTCTCCATCTACTAGTTACCCTAACTCTTATAAATCGTCTTGAGTTGGCATAAGTTAATTGAAGTCTCATGGGAAAAGCCTATTATGAATGTAATGGATTCCAGTATCTTCTCTTTCTGATAACCTACCTTTGCAGTCTTCATTTTCATCCTGTGAACTTTCTGTGCTATTCTCCTGTTATCTTGTACTATCAGTTCTCCCCCTCATATATTCCATACTTAACATTTTCCTTCTTCTTCCCTTTGCTTATATGTTCTTTTACCTCCCTCCCTGCTTTTGAATGTTCTCATTTACCTTTGGGTTCTTGCTGGACAAAAGCTCTTAATCCTCTAGGCAAACTTAGCATTTAGCGGTAGTGAGAACAGGCATTGGTCCTTGCCAAGGCACATTCATCTTTTAAGGCACTTAATGGTTCCTGTGTTATTTTATACGTAGTTGTATTTTTTGCTTCTCTCAGCTCTCGTGAGATTATGCATGTATGAATGATTCATCTTTGCATCTGCCAGAATTCCTAGAATATATTTCGTGCTCCCTTATTACCTGTTGCATGAATATAGGAATGAATGAATGAATGAATGCACAAACAATGAATGTATGAATTTTACTTGGTTCCAAGGGACCCACCCCGACATATCTCTGGAGACCTTCCTTGTCCATGGATGCCAGACCAGCTTTCCAGCCGTCCCATAAAGAAGCCAAGGGGCATCACAGCCCTTTTCAGTTTGGTTGGTATTAAAACTGCTTTAAAAAGTAATCCACTTTCATCTTTCATGAAATCCAGGGAAATCCTGCATCACTAATACTCTCCAAAAGAAAGTAAATCAAAGTGAATTTAAAGTATTATTGCAAATATAAATAGACAAAAAAGTTATTTGTCATTTTTTTCCCACAAATTGGGCTAAAACTGGCCATATGTTAACCTGGATAGCATCTTACATTTTCTGAGAGCTGACATTGACCAAGGTTTCTTTGCTCAGCACATATAATAAAGGAACTAGAAAAACCACACTTGGATAAGACAAAAGTCTATATGGACATTGTTTATTTTACAATAGAACATAACATAACTGCCAGACATTGAAGCAGGTAACTAGTAGTTCTACCAACTCATCTTTAGGTAACTGCCTTATATATTACATAAAAACATAAATTTCTGTCTTCCCCTCATTAATTACATTTTATCATAATTATGTTGTGATGCATATAAGCTTGTGAAATTATTGTATTCCAAAAATGATTTAACAGCACATTTCATGCCGCTTATAAGCACAGACTCTTCATCATCTCAATAAGAGATGTTAACGTTTACTCTTATTGTGGATTTCCTACTTTCTCATTGAAGACTGCCATCTCTTTGTCTCCAATGTTCCACGCACCTCAAAGTCTTCCCTGTACCTCAAAATCTATTCATGGAACAGAAGGCAGACGTTTGGGGACAACTGTGGAATGTATAGATTGCCATGGATTTTCCTTAACCCAGAATAGACTTTACTTTTTCAATCTCAATTTTAAGATGTAAATATATATAATATTCTGCTATTAAAGTACCAAAATTAGAATTTGTCCTTAGATGATATCTCCAACATAGAGTAACTCAATGTTTTGCAAAATATTAGGCTTTCTTTTTTGTGTAAATGCCACAGGCAGCACAGGACTCTGTGCCTGCTCCTACCTCTGTATGTTTCCTGAATAAACACCTAGAGTTTGATAGTCTGTCATCCGCGTGTAGCTCATCACCTTAAAGGCATGATTAAACTAGAGAATCACAAAAGCCATTGGTACAAAACACAGGCATATAAGCACAACAAAGGGAAATTTTCTGTCAAAGCAGTGCCAAATTAATTTGCCCCTCCATACTTAATCATGCATGATAGGTTTTATTGCTGCTTCTATAATCTTACTTTTATTAAGACTGCTATCAAACTCAGAATCCAAGGATTTTATTAGCACAGGTGCCTAACAAATAAAAAACAAAACATATTTATGCTTAGGAATTTAGAGTCTCAGTGAATGAATTCATTTTTATTTTTACCATCCAAGTAGTCTACATATGTAGGAAATTCTTATGGTGAATATCTTAATTTCTTTACAATCAAAATATAATTAATATTGGTAGATGTGCTCACACTCCTTTCTTTTAAAGAAAGATGCCCCCAAACCCCATTTGGTATAATTTCCTGAGAACTACCTGTGTGAAAACACAAAGACATACACTTGAAATGACAATAATTAGAAAGTTAGAATGACTATGATCAAAGCCAAACAGAGCAGATACTCAAAACAGAGAATACTGCTTAATTTTCTCCTGATGCTTATAAATATCTATACATTCAGTGCCTACCTCTTTTTTTTTTAGAGTGTAAGTTTCAGGAAGGGAGGGATTTTGTCTTAGCTATTGGTGTATCCTCAGTGTCTAGAACACTGTCTGGCATAGAAAGTGTTCAATAAATATTGATTGAATGAATAATATCAAAAGTCACTCTGTAACTACATGTGGAATGAACAGTGCTAACCCACACATAGTCCCTGTGCACTTGGAATTGCCAGAGAAGACCTCAAGAAAGAAGTTATACTTGAAGTTGGATGGGAAGGAGGGGTAGGTAACCTTTCACTTAATTTATTTCCGACAACAGACCGGTACCCTGAAGTCATTGGTCATTATTGGGGTGATGAATCCTTGGACATGTCACAGACTCCTCTTTTAAAGAGTTTTACATTTTAGCATCTATTTTGACCAATTCAGGCCAAAACACCAGAGTAAACAAAGCAACATAAAATGACGACTCAGGAACACATCATGCCTTAAATACACAAATTATTTGCTGGCTGGAGCCACTGATGGGTACGCTTGCACCTGAGGATCCTGGAAGCACACAGACCTCACTTGAAATGGTCCAAGGGACAGGTCCTGACAAAACAAAGCCCATGGCAGGGGCGAGTGTAGTTTCTTTGAATAACAAGTTTAGAGGGAGCTTGGATTACTTTTTAAAGCATTTCTAATACCAGCTAAGCTGGAAAGGGCCCCTGATGCCCCTTGGCTTCTTTATGGGAGGGCTGGAAAGCTGGCTTGGCATCCATGGACAACGTCTCCAGGGATATGTCAGGGTGGGTCCCTTGGAACTCATGCTACAGTGGGGTATGTTTGTATTCTAGACTTTACATTGGCTCTAATTGTAGAAAGCAAGGTTTCAGTTCTGCTAAAGTCATAGTAGAGATATGTGCCTTTATTATGATTACATACTCTTATTGAGAACACATACTTTTGGAGAAATGTGCACTGAATTTGGGAGAAATAGTGACATAATGGAAAGTACACAGATGCCAGGGTCAGACTGTCCTGTCTTTATGACTCGACTTAAATGTAACAGCAGTGTGATCTTGGGAAAGTTACATAACTTTTGGTAGCTCCACATTTTTTTCATTAAAAAAGAGACTATTTTAAGGATAAAATATCTAACGTAGTACTTGGCCCATGGTAGGGATTCATTAAATGTAGTAGTGAAAGTAATAATAGCTATTATTTATTAAGCATTTACTCTGAACCAGAAACCAAAAACTATTTTATATTTATTATTTTCCAATTGCTCCTCACAAAAATGCTGTGAAATGAGTATAATTATCATCTTTACTTAACAGACTTAGCAGGTCTGGAAACTGCAATTCAAAAAAAGTTAAATAAATTTTCCAAGCTCACAAAGCAAGAAAGTGGTAAAGCCTGGGATTAAATCCAAGAAAAATGACTGAGCTTGAATCCAAGATTTCAATCACTCTGTCAAACTTCCCTCCAAATAATAGGAAATTTGTATTAAATAATAATAATTAATGTGGTGTATTATTATTCTCAAGCACATTGGCTTGACAACATAGCAAAATGGAAGGAGAATAATTAACTAAACAATTAGAATTTATTGAGATACTCCTATGCTCCAGGTGCTGTGCTTTATATATTTTCTAACTTATTCTTCACAGGTGGATATTATTATTATGCATTTTATAAATGTTGAAACTAAACTGAGGCTTAGAGAGGGTAAAGCACTTGAGTTAGTCATTTACAACTGAGAGCCAGGATTGGAACGAAGTCTCATGTAAAGCAGTGAACGGAGCCAGAGGGAAGAGAAGAGTTCAGAGGTGAAGAGGGGAGGGTGGCGGTGGCTGGCAGTGTGTCAGGAGAGGTAGTCAGAGCCAGGGGTCAAAGGCCGTCGATGCCTTGCTGTAGACCTGAGTCTTTATCCTGAGTAATAATTTGAAAACAGAGAATTAACATGATCAGCTAAGACATCTTTTTTTTAGGCTTTTAAAAAAATATTTCATTGGAAACCTCCATCAAAAACTGTCTGAAATGTCTTTTGCATTATAATGTTTTAAGCAATCTATTCAAACAAACTTTCTTTAAGTAAAATCTTGATGGCATCAAAGCCATGTTGATCCATTATCTTCTTGTTTGTTGGGAAAAGGGCTTGGTTAAGCTTCACGCAGTTTTCCCTGAACAGTATGTCCTGCTTGGCAATATTCACACAGAGATCCAGCTGCCCTTTGTCCTGTGGGGAGATGTCTAATCATCCACTGAATGGTGGGATGGTCACTGTCCGGCCTACGGGCAGGATGGGAAGGCGGTTGGTGAAGCCTCCGTCCATCCACTTCTTAATGAGCTCCCCCCGGAGGGAAAGCTGTTGACTAAGTAGTTTTGTCTGGTCTTGGTGCTGGTGATGGAGATCTGCAGTCAGTGGTGGACCAGTTCGTGCACATTGCAGGGGAGAATCAATTCAGTTCCACGCCTTGGATGGCAGACAACAAGCAGGACGTAGCAGCAATCTTCCCTCAGCTAAGACATATTTTTAAAAGATATCTCTGACATCAAGGTAATGGGTCCCCTTAGGTAGCTCAGTGTGGCACAGAAATATCAGTGGGCTGCCTAGATCCCCACTGATTGTATTTCCTCCTCCTGGGTACTAAGAAAGACTATATTCCCCAACTTTCCTTGCCGTTATGTTGGGACCATGCAACTGAGCTCCAGTAAAAACGATGTTCACTCTTTCCAGGTATAACTATAAATCACCCTGGGCAGTACTTCCACACTCTTGTTTTCCTTTCCCCAACGACAGTGGTCGTGGAGAGAAGGTGGATTCCTGATTTATCACTTAAGAGACTTCCAGAAGGACCACTAACCTTCATTGCTCTATGCAATATTAATTAAAAGAAGAAAACATTTTTTATTGTATTAAGCCACTGAAATCTGGAGTTTTATTTGTTACAATTGATTAGTCCTTTTCCTTTCTAGCCTATCTTGACTAATTAATATTCTGTATTCTCATAGGAGGGAAAGTACTTCCTATGGTGTGCATGAAAGCTAAGGTTGACAAGGCACACCATCTTGATGATTCTATTTTTGCAGAGTGGGTAGTACTGTTGGTTCTAGGATTTGTTAGGATGTTTTCTGAGAGCAAAGTGCTTTGATTCTGTCGATGTGACAGCCAGTCTCTGTGATGGTTTCTAATAATTCTTGCTTCCTGATATTCATGCCTTTGTGCAGTCCTCTTTTACACTGAATTAGGGCTGACTTATGTAACCAATGGAATTCTGTGGAAATGATGGTATGTGACTTCAGGTAATAAAATGCTTTGCGGCTTCTGTTTTGGTCTCTTGAATCGTTCACTCTAGAACAAGCCAGATGCCATCCCATGAAAACATCCCATGGAGAGGCCCACATGGAGAAAACTGAGGCCTTCTGCCAGTGTCCAGCATGGCCTTGCTAGCTGCATGAGTGAGCCACATTAGAAGTGGATCCTGCAGCCCCAATCAAGCCTTCAGGTGACTGCAGCCCTTAGCCTCCTGAGTTCTCCAGCTGTTGTCCCAGATGACGTGGAGCAGAAACAAGCCATCCCCACTGTGCCCTTTCTGATTCATGACCTATGAAACCATGAGAAATACCAACTAATTATTTTTGTTTTAATTCAGGAAGTTTTAGGGCAATATGTTATGCTGCAGTAATCCACCATACTCCAGTACTCCTACTCCAGCCACCAAAGTAGGGTGGAATCAAAAGATTCCTGTGCACAAAATCACCTGGAAGCCTGATTCTGGGCTAGTGGGCCTGTCTGCCTCTGGTGTGGACTTCTGGCTTCTATGGTAGCTCTTCAGCAGAGCTGTGGCTGTTTTCCCTCTGCCTATTCTGCCTAGTTCTAGGAGCAACCACAATAGATAATGCTTGTGCTCTCTATGACTGGACAAAGAACCTGGGGTGCCTTTTCTCCTTGAATGATGAGCTTTCTAAACATTTCTTTTAAGGTGTGATGTTGTTATTTAATCTCTAATTTTAATTATCTTGAAAGTCAAATGGAATCAGAAAGAGAGTGTTAGCCTGTTTAAGAGGCACATTCCTTGTCACGGATTGAACTAAAATGAAGTTTCTATTGGCCAATCCATTTTCTTTCTTTTAGAAACTGCACTTGGATAATCATGCAGTTAGAAGATCATTGGATTGAAAGTCAAATGACTTTGTCTCAAGTTTTGACCATACCTTTTGACAGCTACATAATGTTAAAGAAATTACTAAATATTTCCCTCTCTATAAAATCCAAGAGATGCTGATGATACCTAAATAAAAGGATTTAGATTGTTGTGAGAGTGATGGTAGATAATATACTGGGACTGTTTTGGTAAAATATAAGATGTTGCATCAATATTTCATTCAAAGATGTGTATTGTGTGTATTATGGTTCAAGCACCATTCTTGGATTTGTAAAGGAGCAACAAACAGATTAAAGGAGGTCATGCCTTCAGAGTTGTGTGTTGGTTTTCTGTTGCTGTCATAACATGTTACCACAAAATTAGTTGCTTAACACAATACAAATGTATTATCTTACAGTTCTGTATGTCTGAAGTCCAACATGGGTCTCACTTGGCTAAAATCATAGTGGAGGTGGAGCTGCTTTACTTGCTAGAGGCTCAATGGGAGAGTCATTTTCCTTGCCTTTCCCACCTTCAGAGATGCTGCCTACATTCCTTAATTCATGGCCTCCTTTCTCCATCTTCAAAGGTAGCATTGTAGCATCTCTCTGACCAGTCTTCCGTAGTCGCATCCCTCTTTGATTCACATCACTCTTCTGTGTCCCTCTCCCACATCTTGTAACTACACTTAGCCCACCTGGATGATCATCTTAAGGTCCTTCAATTAATTGTGTCTGCAAATTCACAGGTTCTGAGGATTAGGTTATAGACATCTTTGGGGGCCATTATTCTGCTTAGCACATAAAGTACCCTTCAGTTGAGTTGAAATGCTCTAAATGACTACTTGCTCTTCAGTTTATATCAATATAACCAAAATCATACAGCACAGCTTATGATTTTGTTATTGTTGTTTTATTTGGCACCCTAGGCTTATGCCTGACTTACAAGGAGAATTAGGTTTTGATTAAGAAATTATTCCTTCCCAGTTCTATCTAAAATTTTGCAGTTGTTTTTTTTTTTTTTTTTTTTTCCTTAAACTATTGGGAGGTAGAGGTGGAAAAGAACCTGATAGCCAGAGGAGAAAACCCAATCCATTTATGATTTCTGTGTAAAGCCTGGTTGCGTGATATCTTATTCATTGACCTGGATCAGAACCAGTGTTGAAATCTCTTTGCTGAGATGTAATGCTATGACCCTGAGGAATGAATTTAGTTCAGAACAGACAAAACCATCAGTGACAGTCACTGCCTATTTCTGGCACATTAAATCAAGATTTTTGGAGTGTCAGAATCTGTTATAACTTGGATTAAAATATGACAACCTGTCAAAAAATTTCCACAACTAATAACATCCCCTTGAGGTTAATAGACAAAATTATAAGATGGCATAATTTGTGTTCATAGATTCATAGATTCCTTGTCATAAAGTCTCAGGGGTGGGATTTTGTAAATATGTAGTCAGTTTTACTACACCACTATGTAATACTTGATCTCTTATTCTTGAAATATATTTACAAAATAGAGTGAGACGCATTTCAAATCAATTCAGTTTGATAAGAGTTTGTAGGTAATTGACAACATGTGACACACATTCCTAGGTGCTGTGGGGGGTACATTAGAGGAATAAAAGACGGCTCCCACTGAAAAGCTTGTTATGTAAACTATGCCAACACAGAAAACATCTGAAGAACATTATAAATCAATAGACTCCAGCCCGCCATAGACCAATGAACTATGAAAGCTCATTGGGTTCTGGTGATGTGATAAAGGCTGAAGGGATATTTAGGGACTCAGATTTGAAAAGTGGGGAGCAGGACATTCTAGATGGAAGGAACCTTTGAGCAAAGTCCCCAACTTCAGAACAAGAATTTGAGGTACACACTCAGCTAGTTTATCACGTAGCTACTCACTGTAGGCTAGCCTGTTTGTTTGATCATTATATGGTTTTAGGTTGTTTTTATAGTTTATACATTGTTCTGTTTATGCTTACGGTGGATTGTTGGCTCACAGACAAGGTGCATAAGGCAGACTGCTGAGAAATAAGCGAGTAAGGATGATGAGAATGATAACAAGTGGGGAAAGCAGGGGCGGGGGGGTTGGGGTGGGATGAATTGGGAGATTGGGATTGCCATATATACATTGCTAATAAGAAAAAAAATCAAATTGTACACTTAAATATATGCAGTTCATTGTATGTCAACCGTATCTCAATAAAAGTTCTTTAAAAATGAAAAAAAAAGAATGATAACAATTAAAAAATTCTTTCATTGGCTAAATTGTTTGTCCCAAATTAAATAAACAAATAATAAAAACCAAGTATGTACTTAGCACTGTAAATTGACAAATTACTTAATATATATACAGCACAATATCATTCCTTGAGCAAATACTGTGTCCAGCCACACACTTCATCCAGGGCTCACAAAGTTCTTGGAAAATACATATTATTAGGTCTCCTTTCCTATTTGAATGCACATTCTCCCCATACACATGTACCCTGTAGATGAGGAAACCGAGGACTAAATAGGTTAAATAACTCGCCCGAAGTCACATAGAGAATAAATTGAATTGTCAAGATTTATTCTCAAAATTTTCAATTTAGACTTAATTTCAAGCCTTGGATTCTTTCCAGAAGGGGTTTAAATGCCACTCCGATAATCTTGAGGTTTGGGTTTACATACACCCTTCATATCACGGTTTCAAGTGAATATGAGTTGATTTATTCAAATACTCTACTGAATTCATGGACTTGTCAGATCAGTGCAAACAAATAAGCTGATTTTGCCCCAATACACATCATCAGCCTTTATTTTGAATTATTTACTGCATTTGAATCAATTGTTGTTCAGCAAGGAATAGACCAAGGGTAAAATATATAATGAAACTAGGAAGAAGTTGAGGGTAGTAAAAACCCAAAAAGCAGAGGATCAAAGAGTGGCAAATACAGTCCTAACCCCTCTTCATTCAAACCAAGAGGAAGAATGAACCCTTGGAGGAAGATGGCCCCAGTATTAACCTAGCAATTTCATGGCTCAACCTCGCTAGGCACTTCTATCACATGTATATGTGTTACACACACACATACACATATATATAAAAGAAGATATAAATGTAGTATTTACTGTTTATCTTTGATACACATTGTAACTAAACTGGATGTCATTACAATCAGGGAGATAATCTAGTTGGCATATGGCAGAATAACAATTGTTCGCTTACATTCAGAAATTTTTAAATCATCTAGAATCTTCTTGGTTTTATCTGAAGTACTGTCTTTTGGAAATTCAGATGAAAAAGAGAGAAAATTCTTGCTTATATATCCTTCAATTGAAATAAGAGATAAAAGGAGGGAAAAAAACCAGGGATGTTTCCCTTCCTTACCCTACATGCAGGTTTACTGAAAAATTTATCTCCAACCATGAGCCAGTGCTACAGATTCCCATGTGGGAGATGCCTTCAACTCATTTAAATTTGTCAGGCTGAAGAATCTTGGCGCTTTTATAGCTGGGGAGGAAAAATGTTGGATCTTCATTTTTCTGTCACTCTAAGTAGGGTTATACATGGAGGGAAATAGATTTGAGGTAAAAAAATCCAAAGAGTGTGACTTTTACTTACTTAGTTATTTAAAACAGAGTATATATGGGTTAAGACAAAATAGAGTATCAACTTTAGAAGGTGTGTGTACATAAATAATTGTTACTTTTGTGGATGGAATTTAGGATTTTACTTGTAGTGCTGTTAGAAATTATTCATCGGTGTTCTGCTTAGCATATTTTCGAGGAAAATCAACTTAGAAGAAACAATAGGATTTCATTTCTTCAAATAAGATGCTTACAAATAGGAGACTTTATTTCAGTGCTTTTATATACTTCTTGCCTGTGTAAGGTGGTCTTCATCCTTGTTTCGTCCTTGGTAGTTTTTGGTCTAGTTTTAAGCACTCCTGGCTTTTTCCTGCTACTTTCCATCAGAAACACTTCCACAGCCCAATAGACTGTTAAGAAAGTTCAAGGGTTTCTTTATATACTGATGTTTTTTTCTCTGAAATTCTTTGTTTTTTTTTTTTTAAGCAGTGTTTCTCCATTCAGTTTTATCTCCCTTTAGTTATGCTTTAGCTATGCCTAAATAATTCTTTCTCCACTTTAGTTTTCATACCCTTAGGTTATTTTAAGCAATCATCATGTCTCTCATCAGCTATGCTTTTAAGCTTGAAATGGCAGCCTTATTGACCGATGATGCTATTTGAAATCCAGTGTTTGTAAATAGAACTTTGTGATTGTAGGACTTAAAGTGTTGGATGGGGGTAAAATATCTTATTTATTTATTTACTTTCATTTACGTCTTTGTGCTGCCAAAGGAAAAGGGACAGAAAAAAGTATTTGCTCTGAAAACTGTAGAAGAAAGTGTTTGGCTCCGTTCATTCTTTCTGTGATTCTATGGACATTTTCTCAGAGGGGAAGAATCTAGCTCCATAGTATTTCTTTATGAAAAATTACCCTATATGTTTTCTATAAGAAGTAAAGACACTTTTTGGAAAAAAGTGAGAATTAATTTATAAACAGATCTTAATGCATCTGAGAGGTATAGGAGTTAAGAAAAAAGAAAAAAAACAGCTATATGTACATATGTATATGCATTTCTGAAAATTTGTTTCGAAGCATATTTAGTTAATCACTTCACTATTATATCAGTATTTTAGTTTCTTATGTGTTAAACACTGGAGTAAGAAAGAATAAGAAAGTCATGGACCTTGCCCTTCAGAAGGGCATTCCATAATAAGGAATAAAAACAGGTGAGCACATAATAAAAATGCAAATGCAGTAAGTGCCAAAATAAATGAGAAAGAACAATTTGGAATTTTAAAAATCCATTGTCCTATAGGTAAAGTGAAAATTCTAGAGAAATGTAATCATTACCAGCTCCTCCCAATTACTTTCTAAATTTGGATATTTGTATATTAGATTTTTTTCTTTTAAGATGGGAGGGTAATTAAATGCTTTGCAAGGGACTCAGTTTTGTGTTTTTTACTGGAATTGGAGCTTTTGTATGTTAGAGTTAATGTACAATTGTATGAAATGGGAAGGAACATCTTAAAAAGACCACAAAACTTTGGCTCACAATTCAAAGAAAGTTTAAAAATATTATTTAAAATACATCATAGCATCACACTAAAAAGAACTAGCCTCATTTACAATCTCATATTGTGCTAAATTAAGAATTTGGTGTCATGGCAACCAAGTAATCTATATGTAGAGGCAACCGATTGGGAATGTAGAGCAATAGTTAGGATTATGTTCACCATATTTCATTTAGATAATCCTGTTTTTAAAAGCTAGATATTTAAGATACTTACTCCCATTCCAATTACTTTTTTTCAACGTCCTAACAAAAATCAGGCTGTTTTGCCTCTGGCTTCAGCTGACCATTTATAGGTAAATTATTAATTGATTGACTGGATTATCACACGATGAATAGGACCTAGCATTAACTTCATTAAAATAATAGGAAGGAAAACAGTTGGTCTAGTTATTTTGACATCTAAGCATCTAAATCAAAATAACATTTTAATGAACAGTACTTAGTCACTATGCCAGTCACTACATTGAAAAAGTTGCAATTTGTTTAATAGAATAAAACTGTAATTTCATCCCAGTACAAACTGAAATAATAGCAAACTAATTGCCAGCTTTTAATACATTTATTAAGATACAATAGATGATATTTTACAGGTTCAGGACACTAAGCAATAACACTTCTATGGACAAGCTAAGTATGCATTAGTCTGCCTTGCCAAAATAAGTTAAATTTCAGGTCAAATTATTTAATTAGAGGTCTTTATGCTTAAGAGCATTTGGTGTACGTAAAGCTTAAAAAAATGAACTTGAAGCTTTATAAGATGATGTTTAAGATTAAATTAGGAGTATTGTTATATTTGGACTAGTTAATATTGTTATCTGTATACTCTTTACCTTATAATAAGCACATGTTCTAAGGGTAGTTTGGGGAATAGTTTAATGGGTAGTTTAAATAGATTTTAGAGTCTAAACTTTCTCATCTTAGAAAATGGGAGTAATATTTTGTGACTTGTAGGATTGCTCCAAGGATATGGTGGATAACGTACATACAGAACCTAGCACATAATAAATGCTTAATAAACAGAAGGTGTAGTTATCAGAAATATCTTTCTCAGGTGCACATGTTTGCCTTTTTCCGAGATGCAGATTATTGCTCCAAGTCATGAAACTCACCATTATATAAAAAGCACTTTAAATTCATAAAAGTGGGCACCCTATAGGGAAACCGCTGAGAGGGAGACTCTCTTACTTTCAAAGTTAGCGCTCGCCCTAATCCTCATCAAAAACCCAAACAAACAGCACCAAGGATGGGCAGAAAGGAAGTGAGGGAGGCAGACACCAGCCAGCCTGTGGCTCTGCTCCCCTCAGGGCCGACTCTCCTGACTCCCCTGCAAACCTTTATGGGGCCTCACACATCTCCCCTACCATCGCCCGAAGCTCCACGGTGAGGACAAAAGTGTCCTGTGGTAGCTAGACCATCACTCAGTTACTGCCATAATTATTCACCTACAGCAGATTCCAGAATTCTCTGCTCCTGGATTCAGGGGATATGTTGTAAGACTCTTTGAGCCTGGAGGCAATTAGCAGGAGACCAGAAAAAATAAAGATGATGGCAATCAAATTGTAAAAGCTGAAACCAGCTAGCAGTGTGAGAGTGAACTTGATATAGTCTGAAAGAGGGAAATATCTGTCACTTGCCTATGTTTTCTTAACAAATGTGAATAAGTTTTCAATAAAAATATTAGTTTTCACTTAGCTCTCTGAACTGTAGCCCCATAGCACAATTGTTTGAGGTTCCCATCACTGGACTTCTGGGTTTAAAAGTGGAACTTTTAAACAAAAAGGGTTAGTGATCAACTAGTCCTGAAGTTAGATCTCTGGAAAAATTATAACTTCTTTTGGTTTTGATACTTTAAATTTTATGTACTTGAATTGCTTCAATGAAAAGAAAGATAATAAGAGAAAAGTATTATAGAAAGTATGCTATTTTATTGTTGAATTAAAATGTATGATTTTTACTAAGAATTCTATATGACTCCTCCTCCACACCCGATCCCACTTAACTATGTTTTTTCCTATAGCAAAAAAGGAGCTATAAATACAGCTGAAAGATATGCTAATTATTTCATGTGAAAGACAAGTGACAGTAAACATGAGCACAGAACAATACATAACACTACAGTCATGCACACAGAAACCATGACAATGCCTGAATCTTTTGAAAAAGTACCCTTCTAGAAAAGAATAAATAGCATAGGGCAGGTTTTGCCCTTCGTGGCTATGATTAGCGTCCTAATGCTGTGTTGCCTTAAACCGTGCCAATTTCATTTCTACAGTGAAATACGCTTTAGAGGATGGGAAGGAAACTGATTATTTAATCAAAGGGAGGGAGAAAGCCAAAATAATCCACTGTATCTCATGAAGGAGTAGAGGTTGGGGGTAGGAAAAACCTCAGAAAGCATTATAATAACGGTACTTCTTTATTTTAAGTAACAAATAAAATAGCAAAACATTTTTTCCCATCATAAAAACTGACTTTGATCCCCAGTACAGCCATTGAGTGGAAAATTGAACCACAATATAATTGCTTTCCCTGTGACCGATAAAGTGGTGTAACAAATTTTGTGTTTGAATGATAAAATCAGCAATTGGCCCCTAGCATTTCCCTCCGCCATTCCTCCAAGGACACTCAAGTCCCATCAGGCTCCAGGGCAAGAGAAAGGATGGAAGAACTAACTGTAAATCTACTCCAAGTTGTTGTTGGATTTCTCTTGCTTGCTTGCTTGCTTGCTTAAGGAAATAAAAAAATAAATAAAAATGTCCATATTTGTCTTTAATGCCTAATATAAATCACTTCTGAATGCAGGGGAGAAAAAAAAAAAACAGCTTTCATTGAAAACTGATTACAGATGTTAAAAAAAAAATCTAAAGCCACAGTAAGAAAAATTATTTTACTCAAGAGCAAAATCTTGTTAGAATGAGGAAATTGTCTTCAGAGTCCGGGGGACAAGTGCCACAGCAGTTTGCGGCAGAGGCACAGCCAGAAAGATGCCGGAAGGAACCTGTGATGCATTTGCGAGCTCATCGTGACAGCATTTAAATGTGGAAAGATACACTTCCACTTTCTGGGTGGAAGCTCAGCAAGCTCACCGCCCGTCACCGCAGCTGACTTTCCCAGCTTATTTGGGGTAATGATCCAAAATGGCTGTGTCAGTTGTGAAGTTCTGTGTATCCCTCTCAATTTTCTTTTATTTGTCTGGATTATTCCCCAGAAGTAGGTAGACTGCAATCCCCTAGAAGAGACACTTACAGATGGTATTAGTGTATCTGGTAGATGGGGAGGAGGGGAGAAGATCCCAGTGAAGCAAGTGCCCTACAATGAAAGTCCGAAAGCTTCAACCCAGGCGTTTTTGTGAAAGCTCATCTTGCACTGAAACACTTGGTTTGTACACCTGGACCCAGATTTGGTCATCTGCAGGTACCTACTGAAATTCAGTTTTACACAAAGAAAATGTGTTTCTTGAGTAGTGCTTCTGTTTTGACCTGGAGATATGGGAACCTGCAGAGACCTAAGGAAAAATGTTTTCAAAGATCAACTTCTTCAAACTTCACAGAAGCTCTTCATTTCATTTGATGCACTCAGATTAAAACACAGTCCCAAAGGGGGAGGGGATTGGGGGAGGGATGGAGTGGGAGGTTGGGGTTAGCAGATGTAAGCTATTATATATAGAATGGATAAACAACAAGCTTCTAGTATACAGCACAGGGAACTATATTCAATATCCTATGATAAACCATAATGGAAAAGAATATGAAGAGAAAGAATATAATATATATATATATGTATAACTGAATCACTTTGCTGCACACAACATTGTAAATCAACTATACTGCCATTAAAAAAAAAAAAGAACTTAAAAAAAACACAGTCCCAAAAAGCAGGCAGCCAGCCTCTCCAGCACTTGGTACTTGATATAACAGAGAACCCTACTGGGGAGTATTATGAGCAGTTTCATAAAATGTTTTAATACGTTTTTGTGTTTTCCAGATTTCTATAGTGAGAATAAATGGCATTTGTTTTATAGTTTATGTATACTTTGGGCATCTTAAGTTGTTTTTCTAATTTTAATATTGGAAATTTTCAAAATGTGTAATAATGGAGGTGTCATTATCCTGACATGCCTATCACTCGTGTCCACAGTTGTTAAATGGAAAGTAGTGGAATCCATGGGAAACTGTCATCTCCATGCTTTCACCTTTGTCCCTGCCAGAATACTCTACACGGCAGACAGAGTGACCCTTTAAAACGTACTGGGTCAGGCAGAATCCCTCTTCCAATCCTCTGCTGGCTCCTTGCAGTGGCTTGAATAGTGCCTCCTGTCCCCACTCAATAGATGGATGATATCTGTCCTGACTCCCGGAATCCATGAATATGACTTTATTTGGGAAAAGAGTCTTTGTAGATGTAATGAAGTTAAAAATCTCGAGATGAGATCATCTTCCAAGATAAATCCATGTAGGGTGGGCCTCAAATCCAGTGACAGGTGTCCTTATAAAGAGAAAGGCAGAGGAAAATTTGGGACCTACCGACATAGAGCAGGAGGTGATGAGGAAACAAGGGCAGAAGCTGGTGTGATGTGCCTACAAGCCAAGGAAGGCCAAGGATTGAAGCAGCCACCAGGAGCCAGGAGGGAGATACAGAACAGATTTTCCTTCAGAGCTCGCTGAGAGAACTGGTCCTGATGACATCTTCATCTCAGATTTCTGGCCTCCAGAACCGTGAGAGAAAAATGTGCTGTCATTTGAAGCCACCCAGTTTGTGGTAATTTATGATGACAGCCGTGGGAAACTAATCTACACCCCTTCACAATTCTTTCCATGAGGCTCTACGTGATCCGGCCTCCGTCCATGTCTCTCCAACCTTGTTGCTCTCTTGCTCAGCTCCCATTGTACTGACTCTCCTGCTGTTCTTTGGCCGAGATAGGTTCATTGCTGTCTCAAGTCTCTGAACTTCACCTCTGGAAGGCATTTCCTCCAGACCTTCACTGGACTGGCTTCTTCTTTTCATTCAGATCCTGGTTAAATGCTGCTCCTTAGGGAGGCCTTCCCACATCATCCTGCTTACAAAAGCCACTTCATTCCCCACACATCATTCTTGCGTCCTTGCACGGCTTTATTTTTCTTAATGTAGCACTTATCACTGCCTGACAACCCAGCAGTATTTTCTTGTTTATTAGTTTATTTTGTCCCACTTTAATTTCAGGCTCCTTGGAAGCAGGAAATTTTCCTCTTTTTCACTCAATCTTCAGCACCTAGAATAGGGTCTGGGTCCGGAATGAATACTTGTTGAATGACTGATTTAACCTGAAATCTAGAAAAATTGACATGGATTTCTATGGCAGGGTTCTATTTTGCAGGAATGCATCAGTGGTCCACCTCTCAAGGCATGCATCCTCAAAGGTTTTGGAACTTCATTGCAATAACTGTCATCTTCGAGGAAACCAGTTTTCAAAAACAAAAGGGGGAATCTTAACAAGTTTGCCTCCAGGAGCAAGAGTGGCTTGGAAAGGCTGCCTGTGAAGCACACTTTGACTTGTCCCATCAAGCATCCTTTTGGGCAGTCCCAGGGAGCACTGGATGGCCATGGTACACCTGCTTCAGATGTATGTCAGTGGTTCTCTAAGAAAGGAGAGGAGACAAGGATTGGAGTTGATGTTTGACCACAAAGTGGAAGAAAGTGAATAGGTTTAGGAATATAGTTCATTTTTTCCCATGAGCCAAACAGTCACTTTCCATGATGTCAAAAGAAGAACCAAACAGGATGGTTCGACAACCATCTCTGACTTAAGTTTTTTAAGAGGATGGTATTTGAAGATTCACCCTAGAGACTACTTGAAACTTACTTAGAATGTTGGGGGAGAGAATACTACATGTTTTGGTCACCAAGAAAGACAATGGAAGTATATAGAAATATAGTTAACTTTAAGGATGATGACAACTGCTAACAGAAACTACATTACCTTTTAAGTAATGAAGGACTTCAGCCAAGAAACTGGAGGCAAAGTCAAAACAAATGACAGTGTGCCCAGTTGGGCAAGGTGCCTGGTGGAGTGCCACAGGGGACGGACTAAGCCAAGATCAGTGCTATTTAACATTTTTATTTATGATTCGGTTGAGAGAACTAGGAACACAGTCATGAAATGTGCAGATGCTACCAAATTCAGAGACATTGCAGATTCAAGGGAGAAGAGAGAAATTGGACCAATGGGTGGGCAGAGAGAAAATGAATTTCCACTTGGAAGATCTACCAGAGGAAACACAGATGAAACACTGAAAGCGGTAATGCTGAAAAGAATGTCCAAGAGGTTATTTAAAAAAGAGGACTTAAATTTAATGTAAAGCTCTAAAAAGGTTAATTTGGGCTGCCAGGAGCTCTAAGCTCTTAAGACACCACAATATGTGGGATCTAAAATTGCAAGATAGTGGAAAAAAAGGAAAACTTTCTGAATCTCACTCTTTATTCCTTCTAAGGGTGAGGGTAGGGAGAGGTCAGCTGACTTTTTACAGATTTCTCATTCTAAATACAAGGATCTTAGAAGATAGATCTCTTTGAGGTCCAGGTAGCCCAACTCTGAAGAGTCTGACAAATTCACATGTATCAAATTGTCCCACTGATCAACTCAGAGCTGGCTAACATTTTTATGAGGGTAAAATGACAAACCCATTTATTATGACAGGTGCATGGAAATTTACATTCTCAAGATTGAATAAAAGTAAAAATAATTTAATTTTTATACTTACAGACAGAAAAATGGGGAACAGGAAAAATAATAAAATAAAGGAAAGAAGTACAGAATAGTCCAAGATTATGAGCCCTAGAACATGATCTTAGGATAGTGAATGAGATGTTTTGAAAGGTTTTTCCCATATCTGATAGCCAGAGTACCCTAATTTTAATTAGTGATGGTTTCTCATCCTCACCACATGGACATTTTGAGGCAAATGATGCCTTGTTTTGGAAAGGGGGTGGAGTATATGACCTGAGCATTACAGATGTTTAGTGGCATTAGGGAACCCAGCCTAGTTATGACAACCACAGTTACCTCCAGATATGCTAAATGTCTTCCTCCAATGGAGAACCACTCAGCTAGATCAATGGAATTGGAGAAACATCCTCCAAACTGGGAAATGTTTCTATGGATTCCCAATAGACAAATAACTTTTCTCTACATCTCTATAGACTCTCTGTGGCCTGTTGGTCTACGTAGCCTTTGAAGTCTCAGAAAGGATGTAAAGATATTTGGCCAAGTCACTGGGTTTGAGATGCATTTTTCGTTTGATCCCAAAAAGGCATGGAAATCTGGAAAACCCTCACATTTCCTTTCAGGACTTCAGGATACACTTATGGCTTAAAGCTTCCAACTTGCTGGCCCTGGGCTGGCCCATCTTAGGGGGTTGACCTACAGAGATGATGCATGGTGGCTTTCCTTGGTCCATCTTTCCCAGAGCAGAGCATTGCCCTGTCCACTGAGACTTGCTTCCACTGAGCTAGTGCCTGATTTTGAAAAGAAGGGTGACTGAAAAGAAGGTGGCCTGACCAGCTTTATGCAAACCCAGCTGATCCCCGAGGCAGGGACTATAGTGCCAGCACCACATTCCCACGGTCTGGGTGCCCCCGACCTGCACTGTTTGCAGACACAATCAGGTGGAATCAGAATCACTGCAGGTCCTCACTTTCTGGAGCAGCCTCGCGAAAGTACATTGGAGGGTTTTGTATATTGATTAAGGGCAGTAATATTAATACAATTTTTGCCTCTAGTCAACTTCTTTCTTCAGAACACTCCCAGCTGGGACCGAGAAAGTTTCTCTGATTCCAGCTGAATACTAATGTGGTAAACTTCACGGTGACCGTTTGACCTGTGTCTTCCCTCCCTTTCTCTCATCTGCACCTCCCCCTCCTCCTCTGTTCCTCCGGAGAAAATAGCTCTCCAGGTTTCACTGTGGGGCTCACGTGTCTCCGCGGCTCACCGCTGACGCAGTGACTGATGGTTGGCAGTGCTGCCTCCCTTGACCTCGTCAACATCAGAAACTGCTCTCAAATCTCAGTCATCTCTGACAGGCTTTGAGCAGAGAAATGAGACAGTCTCCCTGACACAAAGGCTTCTGGCCTGGGGTAAAAAATTCCTTTTGAAAAAAAAAAAATTCGAACACTCTACCGACCACACTGCTTTCCATTCATCTTGTAGTCTGGCCCATCCATCCCCAACTCCATATTAGCTTTCAGACATTATAGCCTTTTCTATTTCTTGGAGGGCTAGCCACGGTAGCTCAGATGTTTGCACATCGTAATGGCTTAGTGCCAGTGTAGCCTTCAGAGCAAAGAGGAAAACTGGGCAGTTTATATAGCAGCAGTGAATTTTGACTTTTGATTAGCAGAATGAGAGTTCATCTTATTTCTTAGTATATTGCCCAGGTGTCAATCCAAATAATATGGGGGAAGTTACAAGGAATATAGCCAATATTTTATAATAACTATAAATGGAGTTTAACCTTTAAAAACTGTGAATCACTATAATGTTCACCTATAAAGTATAATATTGTACATCAACTACATTTCAATAAAAAAATAATAATATGGGAGGAAAAAAAGGAAAGGAAGATAGGAACCCAGGATAAATATAGAGAACAATCAGTTTCATTAAATCAAAATGACATTCTGGGGTCTTTTGAATGAGAAGAGAGTATGTAAATAGAGGCAATGCATGTGATTTAACATTTAATTTAATTTAGCTTAGGCAAATGAAAATAAAAAACGACCTGAATATTGACCCTGATTTTTTTTCTCCATTTGGTAGGTAAACTGTCCTGACATAGTAAAGCTCCATTTCCTTGACCTCAGATTTCAGTAAAATGCCTGTTTCCCTCAATTCCAGCCTCAGCCCGTTTATGTTTAAAAATGCCAAGTCTTTGAGATTATTAGAGAAAAATACCTTAAAATGCTATTTATTTTCCCTTTGAGTCAGCCAAGTTGATAGTAATACTTTGCAATGGAGTAAGTGGTTAGTTATGCTCTAGAGCAACCTAAAACAATAGAGGTGTAGATTCTTGCTGGGAAGGAGCTGCCCAGCTGGGGCTACACTCCCCAGCATCCCTTGCATCTCGGTGGGGTCCTGTGACTGACTTCTGATGAACGGAAGGTTCGTGGCAGTGATGAGCACCAGTTTAAGGCTTGACACATAAAAACTTCCCAGATCTAGCGAATATAAACAGGATGCCCAATAAATGTGAATTTTCAAATAATTACATGCCACGTACTAAAAATTGTTCCCTGTTTATCTGGGCCTCCTGTATTTTATCTGGCAACCTTATTTTCACGTAGGACCCTCTTTCTCCCCTCCTGATGTCTGTGCCCAGGAAGACTTTGGAAGCCACACTGAATCTGGAAGAGCCTGTCTATGCCCTTGACTGGCTGTGTGGAGCAAAGCCCAGCTCCTGCCACAGATTAAATTCTATATAAATAAGAAATTTACTCCTATTAGGTTAAGTCACTGAGATTTCTGCATGTATCTCTTTTAGCTATGTTAGCTAATAAACGTGCAATCCTAAAGCAGAAAAAATTTCTTTGCATCTTGCACACTTACCAGTGGACCTCAGAGCAGCATTCAGAGGGACTCAGAGGCCATCTTTCCCAAGCCAAGGCATTTATAGAAAAGGAAGCTGAGTTCTAAACACAGGAAATCACTTGGCCACAGTCAATCAACTACTACAGAGCAAGGATTACAGTCCCCCTTTTTTTTATCTCTCCACCTGATCCGCTTCCTACCTTGCCACAATGGCTTTCCTCGTATTCTCTGTTCACCACCGAACAATGGACGCCTACCAACCCCATAATTGCCAGTGAACTGTACAATCTCAGATGGTTCTCTTTTCCTCACATGGCTCGTCATTTATGTGAGAAGGATGTCTGTGATGGCAATGACATGGGGCACGTGTTATATGAACAATGGCAAGTGTGGACAATATCTAGAGCAAATGTTGCTGGAATGCAGAAGACAAAGGCACTTCGGAGAGGGATGCTGGGTGGAAGTTGTTGCGCCCGAAAAAGACCTTACAAAAAGTTCAGAGCTTGGACCAGCAGAGAGGCCTGGATACAGGGGACATTCCATGCAGGGCGAAAGTGAAGAGTTCAGGAACAGATATTCACAGAACAAGACTTGAGCAACTAATGTCCCAGGGTCTTGTGGCTCAGACGGCAAGCAGTCAAATAAAGGCCTGCGATCTCCTTAGATTCAGTAGAGCAGGCATCTGCACTGGAAAACCAGGGGGTTTCTGCCATCTGAGGCTCGTAATATCTTGACCATAAGCCCTTTAAGAAATCATAAGCTGACAGGTAGCTCTGGAATTTGGAGATGCACCATAATGAAGATACATTATGATAAGATTTTCTTCTTTTTTTCTAAATTAATTTTTATTGGACTATAGTTGATTTACAATGCTATGTTAATTTCTGCTGTACAGAAAAGTGAATCAGTTGTACATATGCATATATCCACTCTTTTTTTTTAACTTTTTATTTTATATTGGAGTATAGACTCCAATGTCTATGGAGTCTATACTATGGAGACATAGACTAACAATGTTATGTTAGTTTCAGGTATACAGCAAAGTGATTCCGTTATACTAGCCACTGTCTAGATTCTATTCCCATATAGGTCATTACAGAGTATTGAGTAGAGTTCCCTGTGCTATACAGTAGGTTCTTATTAACAGTTTTATATACAATAGCATGTATATGTCAATCCCAATCTCCCAATTTATCCCTCCCCCTCCCAAGCTATTTATTTATTATTTATTATTAGTTATCTATTTTATACATAGTAGTGTATGTATGCCAACCCCAATCTCCCAATTCATCTCACCATCACCCTGCCCCCTGCTTTCCCCCCTTGGTGTCCATACATTTGTTCTCTACATCTGTGTCTCTATTTCTGCCTTGCCAACCAGTTCATCTGTACCATTTTTCTAGATTCCACATATATGCATTAATATATGATTATTTTTCTCTTTCTGACTTACTTCACTCTGTATGACAGTCTCTAGGTCCAACCATGTCTCTACAAATGACCCAATTTTTATGGCTGAGTAATATTCCATTGTATATATGTGCCACATCTTCTTTATCCATTTGTCTGTCAATGGACTCTAACATCATACACAAAAATAAATTCAAAATGGATTAAAGGTTTTCTTCTTTAGTGAGGAGACAACACATTCACTCAGTATTCTCCCTGAGGTTCAGGGAAACCAGTATCAACACTGTGATATAGATTTTCCCGCTTGTTAATGGGAAGTTACAAAACTATGAATCTCAGTGGGCTGGGAAACTGAAGGAGGGGGGGAAGCTTTTTATTTCCTCTTCAGATTGTGGGAATGTACTGTTATTTGCTGCTGAACCAGGATGTAGGGAGGAGAGCTCTCACTGTCAGCATCTGCAATAATAGTGTTGACTCATGTGAGTATGGGGCTTACTCCCGACCCCATGACCATTGAGTGTGGTTGGTTGTCTTGTGCTATGATGCTCCATACTCTAGTGTATGACAGGGTGAGGATTACAGGATATTAAAAAAAGGTGGGAAGATTTTTGCTGAATTGTATTCAAGAAGAAAGGCCACCCGTTACTGAGAAAAGTCTGGGTTTTGGTTTAAACACTGGACTGACCTAGGCGTGCTAATCTGTGAACCCTCTTGTCCATCTAGCTATAGCTGTTTTGTGCAGAGTTCATGCCTTTTATCACTGTCTTGAGTTTCTAAAAGCATAGCTATTACCTATGAGGTGTTATCTGAGAATAGCTGTAAGAAATAACTCTTTTTGGTTGATTTCTATAAACAAATATGTTTAAATGATGTATAATTTATATATTTGTGTGTTTACAAAAATTGATAAAAATTGTTATTGTTATTAATGGAAATGGCTATTAACCAGAGCTTGTTTTCATACATTCCGTGGGTACACATGGACACAACCACTTTGGTGAAGCAGAAGAACCTGTCATTAAGAGCATGAGTGCTGGGGTCACATGCCAGGGAATCCTGGCTTCTCAAGCTGTGAGTCTCATGGCCCTAGGCCTAAACCTCTCTTTGCTTTCTGTCTCAGTTACTCTTGCTGTAACTGAAATTACCCCCAAATGTAGTGGCTTTAAACAACTGCTTTCCTCTGCTCTGAGGGTCAGGAATTCAGACAAGGGCACAGCTGGGACGACTGTTTCTGTTTCATGATGGCTGGGGCCTCACAGGGGAAGACTTGGAGCCTGAGGGTGACGATAGCTGAAGACTCTCAAAATCCTCTGAAAGCTGGAACTGCCAGGGCCGGCCTGGGCTGGGCCAGGCTGACCGGAACTGCTCACCAGAGCACCTCCCTGTGGCCTCTCTCTGTGGCTGGACCTTGTCCCACGGTGGCAGCTTCAAGGTGGTCATACACCTCATATAGCTGCCCAGGCTCTGTATAGGAATGCTCCAGAAGACACACGAGAAGCTGCATTGCTTTTCATGACCCATCCTCAGGGTTATAACCCTGACTTCTGCCATATTCTATTGGTTGAAGCAGGACCAGGTCCTTCCAGACCCAAGAGCAGGGACCTAGACCCCTTCTCTTGCAGCTGTGTTGACAACCTGTGCAGTTTACTTAAATGAGGATAATAATGGTACCTTCCTTGTATTTTTTTTTTTTTTTTTAGGTTTATAATGAGCCATTGTTCATTGAGTGCTAAGAACAGGGCATGGTCCACAGACAGCATTCAAGCAAGGACAGATCATATTATTCCTGGCATCAGGCTAATGCTGGGGCTTCAGCAATGAAGGGGACTTGACCTCTTTGAAAGCTTTGAGTCAGATGCACTGAGTTTGTTGGGGTCCTTTGTGGGCAACGTTACCCTTCCCCAGAAATCTAGGAGCAAAATATTATCTAATCCCATTGCTCAGCTCATTTCATCCTCAAATGGTTTTGTGAGGTGAGCAAGGATGAACTTTATTCTTACCCTTACTTAACCAAGGAGAAAATGGAAGCCCAGAGAGGTTAAAATGATTCCCCTGAGGTCAGAGAGAAATAGTGGCAGAAGGCAGGACTGGAGGAAAGTTCATAGGCCTGGGTCTTTAATTTCCGTAAGTCCCATATGGGAGCTGGGAACTGGTCCTTTCCATATTCCTTTTCTGAAGTGGGGCGCTGGGGACTTAACTGCCACCACAAGAGGCGGGGCAGGACAGGCGCTGCAGGCACAGAACCCCAAAGCCTTCATCTTGCACGTTGGCCTCTAATGAAGCTGTTGTCACCTTTCCATCCCCTCCGCCCTGTAGGAAAACACTGCGACACTGGGGGACCGCGATAAAGAGCTGCTGTAGCAGGAGGCGTCGTGCACGGAGCTCTCTGCACCCCCCGTGCCCGCCCTGCGGTTACTCCCTCCAGCGGATCCCTCCTCTGCTGTCCTCCCTCCAGCGCCCCCACTTCCACTTTCACTAAAAATAAATCTGCTATTAGCTCCACCGCGGGCTTCTGAACGGGCAAAGTGATAAATTGAATTTCCAGCTTAAATGGGAGCTTGGCAAGTGGAGAAGGAATTTTACAAGGGCTGCTCATCTGTGCTTCTCAAACTGTAGCGATTGTTCCCAGCAACGTAGAAGAGGAGTGCCTGCTCCCCTGATTCAGTGTATTTTCTTCCTGGTGGAGTCAGATTTGCATTCTCTTCTAATCCAGTCCGACTGCCAGGGCCAGGCCCTGAGGGCGTGGATTCGGAGTTCTGTAGGGTCTGTGCCTGGGAGAGCTGCTGGTATAAAACACGCAAGGGGCCTGGGAGGCTGGCTTTTAATCCCCAGCTGGGCCTTGGTATTTCTTTCTCGTTAAGGGCGGCAGGGTTATCGGAGCTGAGAGAAGGGTGACAGATAAATTCCGTAATTCGTTTCACCCCACTTTGCACAACCTATGAATGTCTTTGTCACTTATTTTTGCTCCTGAGAGCAAACTGATTATTGTGACAATCACCACCCACCACCTGGAATTTAGCATCCCAGATGAACTTGGATGAGGCACCAGAATAGAATTGCTACTAGTAACAATGGCAGGAGATGGTATGCATGTATATTTAAGAGCTTCCCTGGAAGATCAAGTGTGTGTTACCAGATAAGAATCCAGTTGATTGTTATGCATATGAACTTAGAAAATCACTGGTGAGGACCTACAGAATGAAAATACCCATTTTACAGATAATCATAGAACTCGAAAGCAGGTGATCTGTGGTTTGGAAGATCGATAGGTATATCGGTCAGAAAAAGCTACTTCTAATAACCCTATGACCTTGGTGGCTTAAAACAGTGACGTGTTAATTCTTGATTAAGTTGATTCATCATAGGTTAACAGAGAGATTTTACTATTGCATTCAGCAGGCAAGCAAGCTTCTTCTATCTGGTGACCCAACATCTTCTGTGGTTTTGGAAGGCTTCTACTGAATTTCATTCGAGTATAAGAAAAGAGAGTGTAGGGAGTCATGCGTATCCCGAAATATCTCACATATGACTTCTGGTCACGTTACCTATGTTCTATCTTACTTTTGCTCACGTTTCATCGGTGAGGCTAAGTCATGCACCATAGCCCCCACACAGGGGTCTAGGACATGCAGGCTAGCAGTGTGCTAAGTAGAGGAGAACACGGATATTATTGAGCACTAAGCTTGTCTCTTACAGAAAGTACTGGGGAGGCATTTTAGGAGAATAGAATAATGAGTATAAAAGAATTGGCAGGAACACTCAGAGGGCAGATGAAGAAGAATCATTCGTTTACTGAAAAATAGAGTATATGAGAAGGCAGGTTGTAGGGTATGTGGAGAAGGATCTTGCATAGTTTTCAATGATATTTTCAGTGGTGATGGATGATTGTTGGACACTATTGACTTATTAAAGTCTTCTCAAAACTTGAATTATTCAATGACAATTTCCTGATTATAAAATAGTGAGCATAGAGTAGAAATTTTAGACGATGTGGAGACTACAGAGACCAAATTTCAAATCCCCTGTATTTTTATTTTCCAGAGGAAAAACTGTCAATATTTTATTATGTAAGAACAAGGCCTGGACTCAAACAGTTTGGATTTTTGTTATTTCTTCATCACTTACCAGCTGGGTAATCCTGGCAAGTTACTTGGAGTCAATGTACACATTTATTCATCTGGCAATTAGTGTGAGGATAAAATGAGAAAACACACATAAAGGAATCAGAAGAGTGTTTTTACCTGATAAGAACTCAATAAATGTTAGGTATTATTATACCGTGAGCATTTTTTCTATGTTGTTACACTTTTTTTTCCAAGTAGGCAAGATTCTCATAGATGTGCTTATTATAATATATTTAACCAACATCATCTCATTAGGGATTTAGTTTGTTTCTTTTCATATTGTGAGTGTAGGTATGTGTGTGTATATGAGTGTCAAAGTTGCTTGAATAAATATATTAGTGCTTTAAGTTCTTGTACCCTTGCTTATTTCTATAAGATAGATTATAAGATTACTGGGTCAACAGCATATTTTTTAAGCCCCTCAACATATATTACTTAAATTGCCCTCCAGAATTGTTGTGCCATTAATACTTTCACTAGCATGGTATGAGAAATTCAGTTTTCCATACTCTCTCCATCCTCAGTATTAATGTTCAAATACTTGGAAGGTGAAGATGGTATCTTATTTCATAGAATTTTTGGATTCTGGTAAACCAAAATATATGATGGTATCAACCATGTCTATTTGTTAACAGTTAGACTTTTCAATGGTATGTGCATTCAAAACGAGGGCTCCCTAGACTAAGTGGGGTTTATAAATCTAAAGTAAAGTGAAAGGTTTCGCTGGACACTTGGGCTCTTCAATCATATTAGATGGATACCATCTGAAATTCATTTCTTCAATCCAATTCCTTATTTCATGTGCCAGACTCTATCTAGAACACTAGCTTTAGAGAATTACATGCTTGGAGTTGAGATAGAGCTTTACTAGAAATCGTGAGCCAGGTAAGTCTTTCCCACTACAAATCACGCCACCTACAATGGTTTCTGGAGGAGCAAACAATTTAAGGTGCCCAACTGTTTAAGACGTCTCTAGGTACTACTTCCCACTAATATATGGCCATCACACTAATTTTCAGGACTATTTGAAGACAAAATAACAAAGATGCTGCTGCCTTCAATTCCAAGCGACCTGTAGTGGTTCATATCCTCTTCCAGGATTTGAGGAGATACGAACGGTAGGAATGTTGGTTTCTGAGTGTTACAACTACCTCTTATCAAAGCACCAAGTGGCTTTGTTTACTTCCTGAGTATGATTCAATAATGCAATTCAGGCAAGTTGCAAATTCCTTGTGGCAATTCCTATGAGGACTTCCCAAACCAAAAACCAGGTGTTACCCATAAATCCCTGTAAATTACTCAAACATTAGACTCCCCCCATCAGAGAAAGGAGAGGGAACCAGTAACAGAGGATTTTACCCATGTTATTTTCAAATGCTCAAACAGGACCACACACTTTCCTAAAACCAATATAATAAGAGTATGCATCTGTAAAACCTAAATAATCATTTAGAAAGAGAATCATTCAATCTGTTTGCAAAATTGTTTGGAGTACTTTTTACTGAATTGGCTTTAAAAAAAAAAGACCCTGCATTTTCTGAAACAGCAGCTGTTTGACATTAGAGGATTGTAGCATGTGCCAAAGATCAGCTAACTTTGATTGCAGAAGATAATATATAAAAGTACTGTGCCCAGTGCCATAACTGTTAGCTAGTATTGTTTCGCATTAATTGTGCTTGTTTTACTCAAGATGTAAGGCATAGTTTGGATGAAGTTGGAAAAGAAAATAGTGAAAGAAGAGGAAATGAAGTGTAGAAATGGGAGACTGGCAATGATGGGGAGGAGGGAGAGGAGAAAATCAAAGCAAGGAAGGAAGAAGGGATGGAGGAAGGAAGGAAAGAAGAATGAAAGGAAGGGAAAAGAAATAACATACCATTCATTCCCTCTAGATCCTGACTTTTGAATTAGGAATGGAATGACTTTGTATGAACCCCCTTCCCTTCCTAAACCCTCTGCAGGATATACACACGCAACCCTCCCCCACACTGAAAAGACATACGAGCCCTCAATAATAATGAGTGGACAGAGCAGTGGAAGGAGTTATCTACCTTCACTGCAGGAGTTCTCAAGAAAAGTCATTTGTCTTTTCTCAAATGGTCATAAATAACACCATGCTCCAGGTGTTTAAAGACTCTGAAACAATTACCTTCTATTCTCTCCCAACCCCAAATCATAGAGAATTATCAACCTGGAATGACTTTCTGCTTGGCGTGTCCATTTTTATCCACTCCCATTTTTAATTAATGATGGGTGTTACAAAAATGGTTGTTATGATGTTATGGGCAGGAAAAATAAAATCTGGCACTTTCTTTCTTAAAGATAAGGGGAATTAATGGAGAGGTATTAATTAAGTGGGACCAGTTAAGTTAGCACATCATGTTCAAGATTTTGCAAGTCCTATTAAGGAAAAACATAATTAAGGAGATTTCAAAATAACTGAGTGCCTTATGTTTTCTGATGCAATCACCTTGACTGTACTATGTTAATTTTCCCAATAGATTACTTATAACTTATGCCCAGTCATGGCAAGAAAACAAAACCGAAAATATCTCAATAAATGGCCTATCGATTAAATTGCCCAAATCAGAACGCTGGGTGTTACAACTGATAGATCTTTCTTTCATAAGATCTCTCATAAAGTCCAATCCATTTTTTCCACCAGAGTAGATCTCCTATCTGTCCATTACACCGGACCCTCTTCAAACTACCACCATCCCTTGCCTACTGCACAGTTATAACCTTCTTACTGGTCTCTGTAACCTCCCATCTGTTTTGCAGCCAGAATGATCCTTTGAATATATTAAAAGGAAGCTTATGTGTAAGTTGATATTTAAAGTTACTTAAAAAAAAAAAAGAAAAGAAAAAAAAAGGGACATCCCTTGGAGGTCTAGTGGTTAAGACTTCATCTTTCAATGCAGAGGGTGTGGGTTCAATCCCTGGTCAGGGAGCCAAGATTCCATAAGCCTTGGTGCGAGAAAAAAAGCATAAAACAGAAGTAATATTGTAACAAATTCAATAAAGACTTTAAAAATGGTCCACATCAAAAAATCTTTAAAAAAAAAATGGTTACTTAAATTTGAGTCAACTTTCCAGTGCTTTTAGTATAAAGACCTACATCTTCAAAATGACTAGAGAGTCCTGCCTTCTCAAATCTCTGTTTCCCTCCCCCCCACCCCCCGCCGCCCCAGCCCTGTTTACACGACTCTTCATCTTAAATGTTGAATTCTCAGAGAGGTGTTTTTTTTTTTTTTTTTTTTTTTATTATTATTTTTGGCCACGTTGGATCTTTGTTGCATGGGCTTTCTCTAGTTGTGGCAAGTGGGGTCTATTCTTCGTTTCAGTGCGCGGACTTACTGCGGAGGCTTCTCTTGTTGCATAGCACAGGCTCTAGGTGGGCGGACTTCAGTAACTGTGGCATACGAGCTCAATAGTTGTGGCTCTCAGGCTCTAGAGCGCAGGCTCAGTAGTTGTGGCACACGGGCTTAGTTGCTCCGCGGCATGTGGGATCTTCCCGGACCAGAGATCGAGCCCGTGTCCCCTGCATTAGCAGGCAGATTCTTAACCACTGCACCATTAGGAAAGTCCAGAGAGACTGTATCTACATACTGTTCATTTCTTTTAGGCACATATCTCATGAGGTTATTACGTATGTATTTATTTGCTAATTTATCATTTGCCTTCTTCCCAGTTTTGGGCAATGGTGAATAATGTTGCTCTAGACAACCGTGTATAGGTTTTTTGTGAGCGTGAGCTTTCCTTTCTCTAAGGTAAATACCCAGGGATGTGATGGCTGGATCATATGATGAATATATGATCCATTTTTATAAGAAACTGACAAACTGTTTTCCAGACTGGTCGTACCATTTTGCATTCCCACCAGGGATGTGAGAGAGAGCTAGTTGCTGGCCATCTTCTTCAGCACTTGGTTTCGTATATTTTATTTTAACCATTCTACCAGGTGTGCTATTACTATTTGATTTTTACAGGAAACTAAAGTGTTAAGAAACATGCCCAAGGTCACACAACCGATTCACACAGAAAAGTCTAGATCAGAACTCAGGCCCCACTCACTCTCCAATGTGGAATGATTAATTATATGCTAGCTTAACTTTGAAGGGCAAATAGGACTAATTTACATAATTTAGTTCATTTACTGCATGGAGAATTAATGAATCAAATCCTATTTAAACTTTAACACTGAAGGGTAGTTATTGATGACTGCAGCCTTCCTGTTATGGTTATGAGTCTTTATATTACCATTGACTCAACCTGGGTTCCTGAAATTAAATGCAGGCTGTATTACTTTCAAAAACTGATGTAAAATTCAACTGCATTGTCCTTTTTTTTTAAGATTATGGGGAAATGTTCCGTGGGAATCAGAAAACTGGGTTCGAGTTTTGCAATTAACTGTGTGATATTAGTTTCCGAAGTTTCTGAGCATTAGCTTCTTTTGTGTTCAAAAACCTTTAGTATTTATATAGAGGTTCTTTTTTAAAAATTGAAGTATTGTTGATTTACAATGTTGTGTTAGTTTCAGGTGTACAGCAAAGCGATTCAGTTATATATATAAACACATATATATGTGTATATATATATATGCACTTTTTCAGATTCTTTTCCATTATAGGTTATTGTAAGATATTGAATATAGTTCCCTGTGCTATACAGTAGGATCTAGTTGTTTATCTATTTTATGTATAGTAGTGTATATCTGTTAATCCCAAACTCCTAATTTATCCCATCCCCCCATTTCCCCTTTGCTGACCGTAAGTTTGCTTTCTGTCTGTGTTGGAGCTCCCTTTTCTTTTTTGAATTAACAATAAAATGAAGAAAGTGTTTTAATTAATTGTATTCAAAAATTTCCCTTCTACTTTTATTGTCTTAAGTTCTTTTTTGCCTGGACTACCTGTATTAGCTATTTGATTGCACAACACATGCCTAGAGAATTTTCTTCATATGAACAATTTATAAAGAACTTCAGTGTTTGCATAGTAGTTAATTCTTGCCACTGGAAGTTTCCATTGCCAACATTGTTATTCCTCAAAAATTACTTTTCCCTCAGTCGGCAGGACTTCACTGCTGGGTGTTTTTTGGGAGGATGGTGATTCTGTTCACATGAGTTCATCCTCAGTTTTTACTTATCTTGCACTCCCCTTTTATTTGCTTCTCTTTTCACTTAAAATTTATTGCACTGTTGTTGTAGAGTCAATATTAAATAATAAATATTAGTAACAAGTGAATTCCTTCTCAGGGTTTCAAGTGTTTGTTCAAGTCTTCCTTGAGTAAAATACCTTATACATTTAATTTTTTATTTCATATCTGATTCTAATGGGTTTTTTTTTT